>NW_022324404.1:0-4249 GCF_002776525.5 Piliocolobus tephrosceles
TTCCTTCCTTCCTTCCTTCCTTCCTTCCTTCCTTCCTTCCTTCCTTCCTTCCCTCTTTCCTTCCCTCCTTCCCTCCTTCTTTTCTTCCTTTTCAACAGCATCCTGGTGCACATTATTTTACCTGCTTCTCTCCATATATGTGTGTGTTTCTATAGTGTAGATACCTAGTACTGGGACTTCTGCAACTTAGGATGTTCTCATCTTTATTATTTTGACCTGATATTAGAAAATTGCTCTCCAGGCTGGGCGTGGTGGCTCACGCCTGTAATCCCAACACTTTGGGAGGCCAAGGCGGGTGGATCACGAGGTTAGGAGATTGAGACCATCCAGGCTAACATGGTGAAACACCATCTCTACTAAAAAAAAAATACAAAAAATTAGCTGGGCATGGTGGCAGGCACCAGTAGTCCTAGGTACCCAGGAGACTGAAGCAGGAGAATTGCTTGAACCCGGGAGGCAGAGGTTTCAGTGAGCCGAGATGGTGCCACTGCACTCCAGCCTGGGCAACAGAGGGAGACTCCATCTCAAAACAACAACAAAAAGAAAGAGAGAAAATTCCTCTCCAAAGTGGTTGAACTAATGTATACTTCCATCAGAATTATCAAAGAATTTCCATATTCTTACACAAGTGTCAACCTTTGATATGATGAGGCTTTCAACACTTATATGCCTATTTGTTATTTTTAGCATTCATTGTATTTCTGTTTTAGTTTGTTCAACCAGTGAGATTGAGCCTCTTCATATTTATTAGCTACTTGGGCTTCCTTGTCTGAACATTGCTTTTTCATCCCCATTTCCAAGATTTCCTTCATGAGGCCATAAGGAATGAAGATTTAGAAATGTACAAACCAACCCTTCTTGCCCTAACATGTATGGTGCTCACATTCACATGGCTCTACAAAATTTTGACAATCATTTAGAAAGACAAATGGTTTTCTTGAAAGAAAAAAAAAAAGCAATATTTTCAATTTATGCCCTAATCCAAGTCACTTGTGTAAGAATGTTAAATCTTTTTAAGTAAGAGATAGTCAATAAAAGTCATGGATC
This sequence comes from Piliocolobus tephrosceles, assembly GCF_002776525.5. Taxonomy (NCBI): domain Eukaryota; kingdom Metazoa; phylum Chordata; class Mammalia; order Primates; family Cercopithecidae; genus Piliocolobus; species Piliocolobus tephrosceles. The sequence continues at coordinate 1,048 of NW_022324404.1, forward strand.
CCCAAGAGACTGATTACTGCATTTAGGGAAGCAGTACTGGTCATTCAGTATGTAGAAAAAGTGGAGGGAAAAGATAAAAATAGTTTTACTATAATTAAGAACTCTAGTTTTAGAGCATAGTTTTATATAAAAAATAAATTCCTGATAAGGAAAATGCAATGATGTGAATGCAGAGGCCAAATTGACATATTTCTGTTTATTTATTAGGCAGCTAACTATTATCTTTTGTTAGCTTCTGTAGAGTATTATGTAGATTACCAAATAATGTAATTGTTAAGATACTACCTAGCAACGGCAACAACCATGGTTGTCAATGCAGCTCTCCTCCACGTGGTGACTCAGGGATATAAGCTCCTCCCATCCTATAATTTCTCATCCCCAGGACTCACAAGTACTCTGCATCTGCTGGTGGGGATTCAGAGGTGAGGAATTCACACTCGCTTCCTAACTCTCTTAGCCTAGCAATCATCCACATCACTTCAACTAATAATTGTGAGTGAGGACTAGTCACATAGTAGACTTACATGTAAGGGAGGATGAGAAATTTAGTCCCTGGCTGGGAAGTTTTTTTCAGCAAAAACTTTATCATACTTAAAGGAGCATCTTAAGTTTTTAGAAGCTATTAGGTATTTCTTTAATTTTTGCTTTTCTTTTTTGAGACAGAGTTTCACTCTGTCACCCAGGCTGGAGTGTAGTGGCACAATCTCAGCTCACTGTAATCGCCACCTCCCAGTTTCCAGTGTTTCTTGTGCCTCAGCCTCCTGAGTAGCTGGGATTACAGGTATGCGTCATGACACTAGGCTCAGTTTCATATTTTTGGTAGAGACAGAGTTTCACTATGTTGGCCAGGCTGATCTCCAACCCCTGACCTCAGGTGATTCTCCCGCCTTGACCTCCCAAAGTGCTGGAATTATGGGCATGAGCCACCACACCCAGCCACTATTAGGTATTTCTGTGATGCAGGAGCATTTGTTTCATAATAATTTACCTAGTATGAGAAACATTTTTTTCAAAGCACTCAGCTAACGACCTGGTTGTTTAGTTTAATATACATCGCTAGCTTCATCTTCTGCTAGTACTGTTTCTTCAGCCCATGTGTTAGTTGATAAGAAAATGTTTCCTGCCAAGACTTTTCTCTCACTTACTCACCCTGATGGCACCTAATCAATCATTCTTTAAGTCTCAAGTCACACTGTACTTTGATAATCCTTAACATTATTACCATTTCTACTTAAATGCCCTTTCACTATGAACCCACATCACTCAAAATATCTGTATATTGCTTCTCCTAAAGTGGGCTACAATTTTTCCTCGTGATACCTGAATGCCAAACGGAACTGTAAGCATCGTTTAGCCGGGGAACACTTGCAGCCTCTGCCCCAGCACAGCATTTGCTCAGTCCAAGTGTCTGGCGTGAACAGAGATTTGAATAAATAAATTAATGCATCCCATCTCCCCTCTCTAGTAAATGGGCTCTATGAGAGTAGAGACTATGTTCATTTTGCTCCCAATTTGCTTTCACTTGTAACCGTAACTAGGCAAAATAAGCATCCAATATACATGTGTTGGATAAACAAACAGGAATCTCAATAGAGCAATAGTCCTGGGGGTGCGGGGAGAGAGAGAAAGGGGAAATACCTAAAATTCCTCTAAAAGGTAAGGATCAAAGTCTCTTAAAACAAGTGGTTATCATAAAGAGCAAGAAATATATCCTAAAGGTAGGATCTGAATTGGTGAGCTGGTAATATAGAATAGGAATTTCCTAAAGTGGAGCTGGTGTGTTCTCTTAATGAATTGGGGGATCCTGTTGTTAACTTCATGAGGAACTACTGCAGCATACTGGGAAAATGAGAAACTAAAAGAATGGCTCCAAATCGTCTTTTAAGGAGATGTGGAGCTTGTGAAAGAAAGTTCTCCAATGCTTTAAGATAGAAGTTTACAAATTTTTGTAAAAGGCTGCATATCTACAAAACTGATGTAGTCTAGCCAGAAAAAGGTAAAAACTGTATGTGTGTGTATATATACACACACACACATATAACTATATATATATATATATATGCATATATATGAATTTAAATTTCAACTTTTATTTTAGCTACAAGGGGTACATATGCAGATTTGTTGCATGGGAATATTGCATGCCACTGAGCTTTGGAGAATGGATCCTGTCACTCTGGTAGTAAGCATAATACTTGATAGGTAGATTTTTAACCCAACCACTCCCTTCACCCTCTAGTAGTGCACAGTCTATTGTTTCTATATTTATGTCTATGTGTGCTCAATGCTTGGCTCCCACTTATAAGTAAGAACATGCAGTATTTGGTTTTCTATTCCTGCATTAATTTGCTGAGGATTATGGTCCCCAAATCCATCCATGTTGCTGCAAAGACATGATTTTAGTCTTTTTTATGGCTGCATAGCATTCCATGGTGTAACAGAAATCAACAAGCAAAACACAAATAATTCCATTAAAAATGGGCAAAGGACATGAAGAGACACTTCTCAAAAGAAGACATACAAGTGGACAACAAACATATGAAAAAATGCTCAGCATCGCTAATCATCAGAGAAATGCAAATCAAAACCACAATGAGGTAGCATCTCACACTAGTCAGAATGACTATTATCAAAAAGTCAAAAAACAACAGATGCTGGCGAGGCTATAAAGAAAAGGGAATGATCATATGCTGTTGGTGGGAATGTAAATTAGTCCAGCCACTGTGGAAAGCAGTTTGGTGATTTCACAAAGGACTTAAAACAGAACTACCATTTGAGCCAGCAATCCCATTACTGGATATATACCCCTCACCACACACACACACAAAAATCATTCTACCAAAAGGAAACATGCACTTATATATTCATTGCTGTGTAATTCACAATGGCAAAGACATGAAGTCAACCCAGGTGTTCATCAATGGTAGATTAGGTAAAAAGAAAACAAAATATTTTGAGTTTCTTTCTTTCTTTCTTTTCTTTCTTTTTCTTTCTTTCCTTTCTTTCTTTTTCTCCTTCCTTCCTTTCTTTTTCTTTCTTTCTTTCTTTTTCCTTCCTTCCTTCCTTCCTTCCTTCCTTCCTTCCTTCCTTCCTTCCTTTCTTTCTTTCTTCCTTCCTTCCTTTCTTCCTTTCTTTTTCTCCTTCCTTCCTTCTTTCCTTCCTTCCTTCCTTCCTTCCTTCCTTCCTTCCTTCCTTCCTTCCT
>NW_022324405.1:0-1668 GCF_002776525.5 Piliocolobus tephrosceles
GAGGATCACTGCCAGCTACGCCGGAGGCTAAGATGGGAGGATCACTGCCAGCTACGCCGGAGGCTAAGATGGGAGGTCGAGACTACAGTGAGCCATGGTCACACCATTGCATTACCTGTATAATTTGGGTATACAGGTAATGGGTCTGAATAGAGCCGAGAAGCCCAGATCTGGAACAATGCTACACAGTCATACATGCCACACACACACACACAAGAATGTATTTTTAAATTTACAGCCTAAGACCCAGCCTAGGGATTCTGACAGTACCCATGAGATAGAATCAAGCGTCCCACTGCAGGGCTGCTGTGGTTTCAACGTGTACCTCAAAGTTCATGTGCTGGAAACGTAATTCCCAGTGCAACACGCTGAGAGGTGGGGTCTTTCAGTACCTCAGCGCTCATGAACTGATTAATGTCACTACTGCAACAGTGGGTTTGTTATAAAAGCGAGTCTGGCCTTTTTTGTTCCCTCTCAGGAGCATGCTCCTGTCACGTGATACCTTCCACCATGTTAGGATGCAGCAAGAAGGTCCTTACAGATGTGGTCCTTCAATCTTGGACTTCCCAGCCTCCAGAAACACTAGCCAAATAAATTTCTATTGTTTATAAATTACCCAGTCTTTGGGACTCTGTTAACAGCAGCACAAAAGCAGATCAAGACAAGGGCATTCCATGAGTAGCTAAAGTTGAAAAACCACTGAGCTAAACTAAATCACAAAGGAGGTCATTATATATACTAAATAGATGAAACAAAATACAATTCTGTAATTATCATTGAACTATTGCTCTAAAGAAATAAATATTTTATAATATTAAGGTGGAAAAAGTGTTTCTAAACAGAACACAAAATGTAAAAACCATAAAGGAAAAGAGATATATATTAAATTCATAACAATAAAGAATTTCTGTATAACGGGGGAAGAAAGCCAGAAACAAGGTTTAAAGGTAATAAACCATGAAAAAAATCTAAAAAATATGTATATAGACATACTGCTAAATGTCTCCAGTATACAAAAAGGTCTTACAAATAACTTTTGAATATTTCAAAAAATATAAATAAAGATAAAGGAAATGAATAGGAAATTCATGACTGAAAAAAAAAATAGACAAGTAATACAAACCACACCAGTGCTCAAAGAAGTGATAATAAAAATTACATAACATAGGTGTCCCAGTAACTGGGCAAAAATCAATATAACTGGCAGTATTTAGAAACATCTAGGATTTGGGGAAATAGGCATTTTCCAGCCTTGTTAGTAGAGTTGTAGGTTGCTCTGATCTTTCTGATGGGTATTTGGTAATGAATATCAACATTTTAATGTGCATATTGTTAACACAGAAATATTATTCATAAAGTAATTTATTTTAAAAAATTTAAATAGTATAAATAAATAAATTTAAGAATGTTCCAGCCGAAGCAACATAGGGAAATCCAGTCTCTACAAAAAAAATTTTTTTTAGTTAGCCAGACATGATGGCATGCACCTGTATTACCGGCTACACCACAGGCTAAGATATGAGGATCACTGCCAGCTATGCTGGAGGCTAAGATGGGAGGATCACTCCCAGCTATGCCGCAGGCTAAGATGCGAGGATCACTGCCAGCTACGCCGGAGGCTAAGATGGGAGGATCACTGCCAGCTACGCCGGAGGCTAAGATGGGAGG
>NW_022324406.1:0-1668 GCF_002776525.5 Piliocolobus tephrosceles
CCTCCCATCTTAGCCTCCGGCGTAGCTGGCAGTGATCCTCCCATCTTAGCCTCCGGCGTAGCTGGCAGTGATCCTCGCATCTTAGCCTGCGGCATAGCTGGGAGTGATCCTCCCATCTTAGCCTCCAGCATAGCTGGCAGTGATCCTCATATCTTAGCCTGTGGTGTAGCCGGTAATACAGGTGCATGCCATCATGTCTGGCTAACTAAAAAAAATTTTTTTTGTAGAGACTGGATTTCCCTATGTTGCTTCGGCTGGAACATTCTTAAATTTATTTATTTATACTATTTAAATTTTTTAAAATAAATTACTTTATGAATAATATTTCTGTGTTAACAATATGCACATTAAAATGTTGATATTCATTACCAAATACCCATCAGAAAGATCAGAGCAACCTACAACTCTACTAACAAGGCTGGAAAATGCCTATTTCCCCAAATCCTAGATGTTTCTAAATACTGCCAGTTATATTGATTTTTGCCCAGTTACTGGGACACCTATGTTATGTAATTTTTATTATCACTTCTTTGAGCACTGGTGTGGTTTGTATTACTTGTCTATTTTTTTTTTCAGTCATGAATTTCCTATTCATTTCCTTTATCTTTATTTATATTTTTTGAAATATTCAAAAGTTATTTGTAAGACCTTTTTGTATACTGGAGACATTTAGCAGTATGTCTATATACATATTTTTTAGATTTTTTTCATGGTTTATTACCTTTAAACCTTGTTTCTGGCTTTCTTCCCCCGTTATACAGAAATTCTTTATTGTTATGAATTTAATATATATCTCTTTTCCTTTATGGTTTTTACATTTTGTGTTCTGTTTAGAAACACTTTTTCCACCTTAATATTATAAAATATTTATTTCTTTAGAGCAATAGTTCAATGATAATTACAGAATTGTATTTTGTTTCATCTATTTAGTATATATAATGACCTCCTTTGTGATTTAGTTTAGCTCAGTGGTTTTTCAACTTTAGCTACTCATGGAATGCCCTTGTCTTGATCTGCTTTTGTGCTGCTGTTAACAGAGTCCCAAAGACTGGGTAATTTATAAACAATAGAAATTTATTTGGCTAGTGTTTCTGGAGGCTGGGAAGTCCAAGATTGAAGGACCACATCTGTAAGGACCTTCTTGCTGCATCCTAACATGGTGGAAGGTATCACGTGACAGGAGCATGCTCCTGAGAGGGAACAAAAAAGGCCAGACTCGCTTTTATAACAAACCCACTGTTGCAGTAGTGACATTAATCAGTTCATGAGCGCTGAGGTACTGAAAGACCCCACCTCTCAGCGTGTTGCACTGGGAATTACGTTTCCAGCACATGAACTTTGAGGTACACGTTGAAACCACAGCAGCCCTGCAGTGGGACGCTTGATTCTATCTCATGGGTACTGTCAGAATCCCTAGGCTGGGTCTTAGGCTGTAAATTTAAAAATACATTCTTGTGTGTGTGTGTGTGGCATGTATGACTGTGTAGCATTGTTCCAGATCTGGGCTTCTCGGCTCTATTCAGACCCATTACCTGTATACCCAAATTATACAGGTAATGCAATGGTGTGACCATGGCTCACTGTAGTCTCGACCTCCCATCTTAGCCTCCGGCGTAGCTGGCAGTGATCCTCCCATCTTAGCCTCCGGCGTAGCTGGCAGTGATCCTC
>NW_022324407.1:0-2099 GCF_002776525.5 Piliocolobus tephrosceles
AAAAGTCTGAAAGCCAGGCATTTTATAAAGAAGAGATGTTTTATATCTTAATCAAAAATAAAGTCTGTTCGTCTTCCATGCTTCTAACAAAATACTTCAAAAAATACATTTTAAATCTAATTTTAAAAGATTTTTAAAATACATTTTAAAAAATATTTTGAAAAGGGATTATGTATTTATTATAAAGAAAAACCTGAAATAGTTTATTCATATTATCCCATCTCTCAACAATGGGCAAATTTTAGAATTGTCTTTCTTTAGACCACTGTTTCAAATAAATTTCTTCTCTTATTTTATCCATAGTATTGTATCACTATTTGTGGTTATAATTACACTCACACCCAAAAAATGTTACTGTGAGTGACAACTTAGTTCATTAAGTTAAAACTACATGAGCAGTTTATTTTTTTGTTTGTTTGTTTGTTTTTTTTTTATTTGTTATTTTATTTTTTATTTTTTTATTTTTATTTTTTTTTATTCCCTTTTATTTATTTATTTATTTATTTATTTTTTTAATTATACTTTAAGTTCTAGGGTACATGTGCATAACGTGCAGGTTACATATGTATACATGTGCCATGTTGGTGTGCTGCACCCATCAACTCGTCAGCACCCATCAATTCATCATTTATATCAGGTATAACTCCCCAATGCAATCCCTCCCCCCTCCCCCCTCCCCATGATAGGCCCCAGTGTGTGATGTTCCCCTTCCCGAGTCCAAGTGAGCTCATTGTTCAGTTCCCACCTATGAGTGAGAACATGCGGTGTTTGGTTTTCTGTTCTTGTGATAGTTTGCTAAGAATGATGGTTTCCAGCTGCATCCATGTCCCTACAAAGGACGCAAACTCATCCTTTTTTATGGCTGCATAGTATTCCATGGTGTATATGTGCCACATTTTCTTAATCCAGTCTGTCACTGATGGACATTTGGGTTGATTCCAAGTCTTTGCTATTGTGAATAGTGCCGCAATAAACATACGTGTGCATGTGTCTTTGTAGTAGCATAATTTATAATCCTTTGGGTATATACCCAGTAGTGGGATGGCTGGGTCATATGGTACATCTAGTTCTAGGTCCTTGAGGAATCGCCATACTGTTTTCCATAATGGTTGAACTAGTTTACAATCCCACCAACAGTGTAAAAGTGTTCCTATTTCTCCACATCCTCTCCAACACCTGTTGTTTCCTGATTTTTTTATGATTGCCATTCTAACTGGTGTGAGATGGTATCTCATTGTGGTTTTGATTTGCATTTCTCTGATGGCCAGTGATGATGAGCATTTTTTCATGTGTCTGTTGGCTGTATGAATGTCTTCTTTTGAGAAATGTCTGTTCATATCCTTTCCCCACTTTTGGATGGGGTTGTTTGTTTTTTTCTTGTATATTTGTTTGAGTTCTTTGTAGATTCTGGAAATTAGCCCTTTGTCAGATGAGTAGATTGCAAAAATGTTCTCCCATTCTGTAGGTTGCCTGTTCACTCTGATGGTAGTTTCTTTTACTGTGCAGAAGCTCTTTAGTTTAATTAGATCCCATTTGTCAATTTTGGCTTTTGCTGCCATTGCTTTTGGTGTTTTAGACATGAAGTCCTTGCCCATGCCTATGTCCTGAATGGTACTACCTAGATTTTCTTCTAGGGTTTTTATGGTATTAGGTCTAACATTTAAGTCTCTAATCCATCTTGAATTAATCTTCATATAAGGAGTAAGGAAAGGATCCACTTTCAGCTTTCTACTTATGGCTAGCCAATTTTCCCAGCACCATTTATTAAATAGGGAATCCTTTCCCCATTTCTTGTTTTTCTCAGGTTTGTCAAAGATCAGATGGTTGTAGATGTGTGGCATTATTTCTGAAGGCTCCGTTCTGTTCCATTGGTCTATATCTCTGTTTTGGTACCAGTACCATGCTGTTTTGGTTACTGTAGCCTTGTAGTATAGTTTGAAGTCAGGTAGCGTGACGCCTCCGGCTTTGTCCTTTTGACTTAGGATTGTCTTGGCAATACGGGCTCTTTTTTGGTTCCATATGAACTTTAAAGCAGTTTTTTCCAATTCGGTGAAGAAACTCATTGGTAGCTTGATGGGGATGGCATTGAATCTATAAAT
>NW_022324408.1:0-2099 GCF_002776525.5 Piliocolobus tephrosceles
ATTTATAGATTCAATGCCATCCCCATCAAGCTACCAATGAGTTTCTTCACCGAATTGGAAAAAACTGCTTTAAAGTTCATATGGAACCAAAAAAGAGCCCGTATTGCCAAGACAATCCTAAGTCAAAAGGACAAAGCCGGAGGCGTCACGCTACCTGACTTCAAACTATACTACAAGGCTACAGTAACCAAAACAGCATGGTACTGGTACCAAAACAGAGATATAGACCAATGGAACAGAACGGAGCCTTCAGAAATAATGCCACACATCTACAACCATCTGATCTTTGACAAACCTGAGAAAAACAAGAAATGGGGAAAGGATTCCCTATTTAATAAATGGTGCTGGGAAAATTGGCTAGCCATAAGTAGAAAGCTGAAAGTGGATCCTTTCCTTACTCCTTATATGAAGATTAATTCAAGATGGATTAGAGACTTAAATGTTAGACCTAATACCATAAAAACCCTAGAAGAAAATCTAGGTAGTACCATTCAGGACATAGGCATGGGCAAGGACTTCATGTCTAAAACACCAAAAGCAATGGCAGCAAAAGCCAAAATTGACAAATGGGATCTAATTAAACTAAAGAGCTTCTGCACAGTAAAAGAAACTACCATCAGAGTGAACAGGCAACCTACAGAATGGGAGAACATTTTTGCAATCTACTCATCTGACAAAGGGCTAATTTCCAGAATCTACAAAGAACTCAAACAAATATACAAGAAAAAAACAAACAACCCCATCCAAAAGTGGGGAAAGGATATGAACAGACATTTCTCAAAAGAAGACATTCATACAGCCAACAGACACATGAAAAAATGCTCATCATCACTGGCCATCAGAGAAATGCAAATCAAAACCACAATGAGATACCATCTCACACCAGTTAGAATGGCAATCATAAAAAAATCAGGAAACAACAGGTGTTGGAGAGGATGTGGAGAAATAGGAACACTTTTACACTGTTGGTGGGATTGTAAACTAGTTCAACCATTATGGAAAACAGTATGGCGATTCCTCAAGGACCTAGAACTAGATGTACCATATGACCCAGCCATCCCACTACTGGGTATATACCCAAAGGATTATAAATTATGCTACTACAAAGACACATGCACACGTATGTTTATTGCGGCACTATTCACAATAGCAAAGACTTGGAATCAACCCAAATGTCCATCAGTGACAGACTGGATTAAGAAAATGTGGCACATATACACCATGGAATACTATGCAGCCATAAAAAAGGATGAGTTTGCGTCCTTTGTAGGGACATGGATGCAGCTGGAAACCATCATTCTTAGCAAACTATCACAAGAACAGAAAACCAAACACCGCATGTTCTCACTCATAGGTGGGAACTGAACAATGAGCTCACTTGGACTCGGGAAGGGGAACATCACACACTGGGGCCTATCATGGGGAGGGGGGAGGGGGGAGGGATTGCATTGGGGAGTTATACCTGATATAAATGATGAATTGATGGGTGCTGACGAGTTGATGGGTGCAGCACACCAACATGGCACATGTATACATATGTAACCTGCACGTTATGCACATGTACCCTAGAACTTAAAGTATAATTAAAAAAATAAATAAATAAATAAATAAATAAAAGGGAATAAAAAAAAATAAAAATAAAAAAATAAAAAATAAAATAACAAATAAAAAAAAAACAAACAAACAAACAAAAAAATAAACTGCTCATGTAGTTTTAACTTAATGAACTAAGTTGTCACTCACAGTAACATTTTTTGGGTGTGAGTGTAATTATAACCACAAATAGTGATACAATACTATGGATAAAATAAGAGAAGAAATTTATTTGAAACAGTGGTCTAAAGAAAGACAATTCTAAAATTTGCCCATTGTTGAGAGATGGGATAATATGAATAAACTATTTCAGGTTTTTCTTTATAATAAATACATAATCCCTTTTCAAAATATTTTTTAAAATGTATTTTAAAAATCTTTTAAAATTAGATTTAAAATGTATTTTTTGAAGTATTTTGTTAGAAGCATGGAAGACGAACAGACTTTATTTTTGATTAAGATATAAAACATCTCTTCTTTATAAAATGCCTGGCTTTCAGACTTTT
>NW_022324409.1:0-2741 GCF_002776525.5 Piliocolobus tephrosceles
ATTTTGTTGATCTTTTCAAAAAACCAACTCCTGGATTCATTGATTTTTTGGAGGGTTTTTTGTGTCTCTATCTCCTTCAGTTCTGCTCTGATCTTAGTTATTTCTTGCCTTCTGCTAGCTTTTGAATGTGTTTGCTCTTGCCTCTCTAGTTCTTTTAATTGTGATGTTAGAGTGTCAATTTTAGATCTTTCCTGCTTTCTCTTGTGGGCACTTAGTGCTATAAATTTCCCTCTACATACTGCTTTAAATGTGTCCCAGAGATTCTGGTATGTTGTATCTTTGTTCTCATTGGATTCAAAGAACATCTTTATTTCTGCTTTCATTTCGTTATGTACCCAGTAGTCATTCAGGAGCAGGTTGTTCAGTTTCCATGTAGTTGAGCGGTTTTGATTGAGTTTCTTAGTCCTGAGTTCTAGTTTGATTGCACTGTGGTCAGAGAGACAGTTTGTTATAATTTCTGTTCTTTTACATTTGCTGAGGAGTGCTTTACTTCCAATTATGTGGTCAATTTTGGAATAAGTGTGATGTGGTGCTGAGAAGAATGTATATTCTGTTGACTTGGGGTGGAGAGTTCTATAGATGTCTATTAGGTCCGCTTGGTGCAGAGATGAGTTCAATTCCTGGATATCCTTGTTAACTTTCTGTCTCGTTGATCTGTCTAATGTTGACAGTGGAGTGTTGAAGTCTCCCATTATTATTGTATGGGAGTCTAAGTCTCTTTGTAAGTCTCTAAGGACTTGCTTTATGAATCTGGGTGCTCCTGTATTAGGTGCATATATATTTAGGATAGTTAGCTCTTCCTGTTGGATTGATCCCTTTACCATTATGTAATGGCCTTCTTTGTCTCTTTTGATCTTTGATGGTTTAAAGTCTATTTTATCAGAGACTAGGATTGCAACCCCTGCTTTTTTTTGTTCTCCATTTGCTTGGTAGATCTTCCTCCATCCTTTTATTTTGAGCCTATGTATGTCTCTGCATGTGGGATGGGTCTCCTGAAGACAGCAGACTGATGGGTCTTGACTCTTTATCCAGTTTGCCAGTCTGTGTCTTTTAATTGGAGCATTTAGTCCATTTACATTTAAGGTTAATATTGTTATGTGTGATCTTGATCCTGCCATTATGATATTAACTGGTTATTTTGCTCATTAGTTGATGCAGCTTCTTCCTAGGCTCGATGGTCTTTACATTTTGGCATGTTTTTGCAATGGCTGGTACCGGTTGTTCCTTTCCATGTTTAGGGCTTCCTTCAGGGTCTCTTGTAAGGCAGGCCTGGTGGTGACAAAATCTCTAAGCATTTGCTTATCTGTAAAGAATTTTATTTCTCCTTCACTTATGAAACTTAGTTTGGCTGGATATGAAATTCTGGGTTTAAAATTCTTTTCTTTAAGAACGTTGAATATTGGCCCCCACTCTCTTCTGGCTTGTAGAGTTTCTGCCGAGAGATCTGCTGTCAGTCTGATGGGCTTCCCTTTGTGGGTAACCCGACCTTTCTCTCTGGCTGCCCTTAAGATTTTTTCCTTCATTTCAACTTTGGTGAATCTGGCAATTATGTGTCTTGGAGTTGCTCTTCTGGAGGAGTATCTTTGTGGCGTTCTCTGTATTTCCTGAATTTGAATGTTGGCCTGGCCTGCTAGGTTGGGGAAGTTCTCCTGGATGATATCCTGTAGAGTGTTTTCCAATTTGGTTCCATTTTCCCCCTCACTTTCAGGCACCCCAATCAGACATAGATTTGGTCTTTTGACATAATCCCATACTTCTTGCAGGCTTTGTTCATTTCTTTTTCTTCTTTTTTCTTTTGGTTTCTCTTCTCGCTTCATTTCATTCATTTGATCCTCAATCGCTGATACTCTTTCTTCCAGTTGATCGAGTCGGTTACTGAAGCTTGTGCATTTGTCACGTATTTCTCGTGTCATGGTTTTCATCTCTGTCATTTCGTTTATGACCTTCTCTGCATTAATTAGTCTGGCTGTCAATTCTTCCACTCTTTTTTCAAGATTTTTAGTTTCTTTGCGCTGGGTACGTAATTCCTCCTTTAGCTCTGAGAGGTTTGATGGACTGAAGCCTTCTTCTCTCATCTCATCAAAATCATTCTCTGACCAGCTTTGATCCGTTGCTGGCGATGGGCTGTGCTCCTTTGCAGGAGGAGATGCGCTCTTATTTTTTGAATTTCCAGCTTTTCTGCCCTGCTTTTTCCCCATCTTTGTGGTTTTATCTGTCACTGGTCTTTGATGATGGTGACGTACTGATGGGGTTTTGATATAGGTGTCCTTCCTGTTTGATAGTTTTCCTTCTGACTGTCAGGACCCTCAGCTATAGGTCTGTTGGAGATTGCTTGAGGTCCACTCCAGACCCTGTTTGCCTGGGTATCAGCAGCAGAGGTTGCAGAAGATAGAATATTGCTGAACAGCGAGTGCACCTGTCTGATTCTTGCTTTGGAAGCTTCCTCTCAGGGGTGTACTCCACCCTGTGAGGTGTGGGGTGTCAGACTGCCCCTAGTGGGGGATGTCTCCCAGTTAGGCTACTCAGGGGTCAGTGACCCACTTGAGCAGGCAGACTGCCCCTTCTCAGATCTCAACCTCCGTGTTGGGAGATCCACTGCTCTCTTCAAAGCTGTCAGACAGAGTCGTTCGCGTTTCACAGGCTTCTGCTCCTTTAGCTGAGCCCTGTCCCCAGAGGCGCAGTCTACAGAGACAGGCAGGTTTCCTTGAGCTGCTGTGAGCTCCACCCAGTTCGAGCTTCCC
>NW_022324410.1:0-1550 GCF_002776525.5 Piliocolobus tephrosceles
CTCAAAATAATAAGAGCTATTTATGACAAACCCACAGCTAATATCATACTGAATGGGCAAAAACTGGAAAAATTCCCTTTGAAAACTGGCACAAGACCGGGATGCCCTCTCTCACCACTCCTATTCAACATAGTGTTGGAAGTTCTGGCTAGAGCAATCAGGCAAAAGAAAGAAATCAAGGGTATTCAGTTAGGAAAAGAAGAAGTCAAATTGTCCCTGTTTGCAGATGACATGATTGTATATTTAGAAAACCCCATTGTCTCAGCCCAAAATCTCCTTAAGCTGATAAGCAACTTTAGCAAAGTCTCAGGATACAAAATTAATGTGCAAAAATCACAAGCATTCTTATACACCAGTAACAGACAAACAGAGAGCCAAATCATGAATGAACTTCCATTCACAATTGCTTCAAAGAGAATAAAATACCTAGGAATCCAACTTACAAGGGATGTAAAGGACCTCTTCAAGGAGAACTACAAACCACTGCCCAGTGAAATAAAAGAGGACACAAACAAATGGAAGAACATTCCATGCTCATGGATAGGAAGAATCAATATCGTGAAAATGGCCATACTGCCCAAGGTTATTTATAGATTCAATGCCATCCCCATCAAGCTACCAATGAGTTTCTTCACAGAATTGGAAAAAACTGCTTTAAAGTTCATATGGAACCAAAAAAGAGCCTGCATTGCCAAGGCAATCCTAAGTCAAAAGGACAAAGCTGGAGGCATCACGCTACCTGACTTCAAACTATACTACAAGGCTACAGTAACCAAAACAGCATGGTACTGGTACGAAAACAGAGATATAGACCAATGGAACAGAACAGAGTCCTCAGAAATAATATCACACATCTACAGCCATCTGATTTTTGACAAACCTGAGAGAAACAAGAAATGGGGAAAGGATTCCCTATTTAGTAAATGGTGCTGGGAAAATTGACTAGCCATAAGTAGAAAGCTGAAACTGTATCCTTTCCTTACTCCTTATATGAAGATTAATTCAAGATGGATTAGAGACTTAAATGTTAGACCTTATACCATAAAAGCCCTAGAAGAAAACCTAGGTAGTACCATTCAGGACATAGGCATGGGCAAGGACTTCATGTCTAAAACACCAAAAGCAATGGCAGCAAAAGCCAAAATTGACAAATGGGATCTAATTAAACTAAGGAGCTTCTGCACAGCAAAAGAAACTACCATCAGAGTGAACAGGCAACCTACAGAATGGGAGAAAATTTTTGCAATCTACTCATCTGACAAAGGGCTAATATCCAGAATCTACAAAGAACTCAAACAAATATACAAGAAAAAAACAAACAACCCCATCCAAAAGTGGGGATAGGATATGAACAGACATTTCTCAAAAGAAGACATTCATACAGCCAACGGACACATGAAAAAATGCTCATCATCACTCGCCATCAGAGAAAGGCAAATCAAAACCACAATGAGATACCATCTCACACCAGTTAGAATGGCAATCATTAAAAAGTCAGGAAATAACAGGTGTTGGAGAGGATGTGGAGAAATAGGAACACTTTTACACTG
>NW_022324411.1:0-2741 GCF_002776525.5 Piliocolobus tephrosceles
GGGAAGCTCGAACTGGGTGGAGCTCACAGCAGCTCAAGGAAACCTGCCTGTCTCTGTAGACTGCGCCTCTGGGGACAGGGCTCAGCTAAAGGAGCAGAAGCCTGTGAAACGCGAACGACTCTGTCTGACAGCTTTGAAGAGAGCAGTGGATCTCCCAACACGGAGGTTGAGATCTGAGAAGGGGCAGTCTGCCTGCTCAAGTGGGTCACTGACCCCTGAGTAGCCTAACTGGGAGACATCCCCCACTAGGGGCAGTCTGACACCCCACACCTCACAGGGTGGAGTACACCCCTGAGAGGAAGCTTCCAAAGCAAGAATCAGACAGGTGCACTCGCTGTTCAGCAATATTCTATCTTCTGCAACCTCTGCTGCTGATACCCAGGCAAACAGGGTCTGGAGTGGACCTCAAGCAATCTCCAACAGACCTATAGCTGAGGGTCCTGACAGTCAGAAGGAAAACTATCAAACAGGAAGGACACCTATATCAAAACCCCATCAGTACGTCACCATCATCAAAGACCAGTGACAGATAAAACCACAAAGATGGGGAAAAAGCAGGGCAGAAAAGCTGGAAATTCAAAAAATAAGAGCGCATCTCCTCCTGCAAAGGAGCACAGCCCATCGCCAGCAACGGATCAAAGCTGGTCAGAGAATGATTTTGATGAGATGAGAGAAGAAGGCTTCAGTCCATCAAACCTCTCAGAGCTAAAGGAGGAATTACGTACCCAGCGCAAAGAAACTAAAAATCTTGAAAAAAGAGTGGAAGAATTGACAGCCAGACTAATTAATGCAGAGAAGGTCATAAACGAAATGACAGAGATGAAAACCATGACACGAGAAATACGTGACAAATGCACAAGCTTCAGTAACCGACTCGATCAACTGGAAGAAAGAGTATCAGCGATTGAGGATCAAATGAATGAAATGAAGCGAGAAGAGAAACCAAAAGAAAAAAGAAGAAAAAGAAATGAACAAAGCCTGCAAGAAGTATGGGATTATGTCAAAAGACCAAATCTATGTCTGATTGGGGTGCCTGAAAGTGAGGGGGAAAATGGAACCAAATTGGAAAACACTCTACAGGATATCATCCAGGAGAACTTCCCCAACCTAGCAGGCCAGGCCAACATTCAAATTCAGGAAATACAGAGAACGCCACAAAGATACTCCTCCAGAAGAGCAACTCCAAGACACATAATTGCCAGATTCACCAAAGTTGAAATGAAGGAAAAAATCTTAAGGGCAGCCAGAGAGAAAGGTCGGGTTACCCACAAAGGGAAGCCCATCAGACTGACAGCAGATCTCTCGGCAGAAACTCTACAAGCCAGAAGAGAGTGGGGGCCAATATTCAACGTTCTTAAAGAAAAGAATTTTAAACCCAGAATTTCATATCCAGCCAAACTAAGTTTCATAAGTGAAGGAGAAATAAAATTCTTTACAGATAAGCAAATGCTTAGAGATTTTGTCACCACCAGGCCTGCCTTACAAGAGACCCTGAAGGAAGCCCTAAACATGGAAAGGAACAACCGGTACCAGCCATTGCAAAAACATGCCAAAATGTAAAGACCATCGAGCCTAGGAAGAAGCTGCATCAACTAATGAGCAAAATAACCAGTTAATATCATAATGGCAGGATCAAGATCACACATAACAATATTAACCTTAAATGTAAATGGACTAAATGCTCCAATTAAAAGACACAGACTGGCAAACTGGATAAAGAGTCAAGACCCATCAGTCTGCTGTCTTCAGGAGACCCATCCCACATGCAGAGACATACATAGGCTCAAAATAAAAGGATGGAGGAAGATCTACCAAGCAAATGGAGAACAAAAAAAAGCAGGGGTTGCAATCCTAGTCTCTGATAAAATAGACTTTAAACCATCAAAGATCAAAAGAGACAAAGAAGGCCATTACATAATGGTAAAGGGATCAATCCAACAGGAAGAGCTAACTATCCTAAATATATATGCACCTAATACAGGAGCACCCAGATTCATAAAGCAAGTCCTTAGAGACTTACAAAGAGACTTAGACTCCCATACAATAATAATGGGAGACTTCAACACTCCACTGTCAACATTAGACAGATCAACGAGACAGAAAGTTAACAAGGATATCCAGGAATTGAACTCATCTCTGCACCAAGCGGACCTAATAGACATCTATAGAACTCTCCACCCCAAGTCAACAGAATATACATTCTTCTCAGCACCACATCACACTTATTCCAAAATTGACCACATAATTGGAAGTAAAGCACTCCTCAGCAAATGTAAAAGAACAGAAATTATAACAAACTGTCTCTCTGACCACAGTGCAATCAAACTAGAACTCAGGACTAAGAAACTCAATCAAAACCGCTCAACTACATGGAAACTGAACAACCTGCTCCTGAATGACTACTGGGTACATAACGAAATGAAAGCAGAAATAAAGATGTTCTTTGAATCCAATGAGAACAAAGATACAACATACCAGAATCTCTGGGACACATTTAAAGCAGTATGTAGAGGGAAATTTATAGCACTAAGTGCCCACAAGAGAAAGCAGGAAAGATCTAAAATTGACACTCTAACATCACAATTAAAAGAACTAGAGAGGCAAGAGCAAACACATTCAAAAGCTAGCAGAAGGCAAGAAATAACTAAGATCAGAGCAGAACTGAAGGAGATAGAGACACAAAAAACCCTCCAAAAAATCAATGAATCCAGGAGTTGGTTTTTTGAAAAGATCAACAAAAT
>NW_022324412.1:0-1575 GCF_002776525.5 Piliocolobus tephrosceles
AGTGTTGAAGTCTCCCATTATTATTGTATGGGAGTCTAAGTCTCTTTGTAAGTCTCTAAGGACTTGCTTTATGAATCTGGGTGCTCCTGTATTGGGTGCACATGAAAAAATGCTCATCATCACTGGCCATCAGAGAAATGCAAATCAAAACCACAATGAGATACCATCTCACACCAGTTAGAATGGCAAGCATTAAAAAATCAGGAAACAACAGGTGTTGGAGAGGATGTGGAGAAATAGGAACACTTTTACACTGTTGGTGGGATTGTAAACTAGTTCAACCATTATGGAAAACAGTATGGCAATTCCTCAAGGATCTAGAACTAGATGTACCATATGACCCAGCCATCCTACTACTGGGTATATACCCAAAGGATTATAAATTATTCTACTACAAAGACACATGCACACGTATGTTTATTGCGGCACTATTCACAATAGCAAAGACTTGGAATCAACCCAAATGTCCATCTGTGACAGACTGGATTAAGAAAATGTGGCACATATACACCATGGAATACTATGCAGCCATAAAAGAGGATGAGTTTGCGTCCTTCGTAGGGACATGGATGCAGCTGGAAACCATCATTCTTAGCAAACTATCACAAGAACAGAAAACCAAACACCGCATGTTCTCACTCATAGGTGGGAACTGAACAATGAGCTCACTTGGACTCGGGAAGGGGAACATCACACACTGGGGCCTATCATGGGGAGGGGGGAGGGGGGAGGAATTGCATTAGGGAGTTATACATGATATAAACGATGAATTGATGGGTGCTGACGAGTTGATGGGTGCAGCACACCAACACGGCACAAGTATACATATGTAACAAACCTGCACGTTATGCACATGTACCCTAGAACTTAAAGTATAATAAAATAAAATAAAATAATAAAAAAAAAAACTTGCTGGAAGTTATTCACTTTCACCTTACTAAAATTACTAAATGTTCTTCCAGATGCCCATTGTTCATTGTCAATGAGGCTTAAATTATTCTCCCAAACTTCCTTTTTGCAACGCTGTTAATTTTATGAAGAGACATCATTTTGAAGTAATACATAGGAGTCACTTCAATATCTGTGTTTTGGGGATAGGAAACGCTTATTCATTTATTTTAGGCAAATTTCACAGAATTCAAGAGAGCTCATTTTAGAAAATCACTGCCGTTTCATCCCATCATATCTTCATTAAATTACTTATGTTTCATTTTATTCTGAAAATAACTTGTCATAAGGCAATTCTTTGGGACTTAGTACCTACATCTTGCCTCAAAAAAGAATGAATATAAAGCCATGTTTGTTAAATGTTAATCTCTTCAATCGGTGGTTTATTGTTTGTTTTTTTTTTTTTTCCAGAATTACAGATGAATGTTAAACTTTGAAATGTCATCTCTTCTTTGCCAAATATTCAATCCTTTTCCCCAGGAGATTGCTAGTTCTGAGATCACTGATTGTATCTTTGCAATTGCACCATAATCCAAATACGAAATTTTAGTGATTGTTAACTTGGTCAGAATGCAATAGAAAAAGTCTGAAAGCCAGGCATTTTATAAAGAAGAGATGTTTTATATC
>NW_022324413.1:0-1575 GCF_002776525.5 Piliocolobus tephrosceles
GATATAAAACATCTCTTCTTTATAAAATGCCTGGCTTTCAGACTTTTTCTATTGCATTCTGACCAAGTTAACAATCACTAAAATTTCGTATTTGGATTATGGTGCAATTGCAAAGATACAATCAGTGATCTCAGAACTAGCAATCTCCTGGGGAAAAGGATTGAATATTTGGCAAAGAAGAGATGACATTTCAAAGTTTAACATTCATCTGTAATTCTGGAAAAAAAAAAAAAACAAACAATAAACCACCGATTGAAGAGATTAACATTTAACAAACATGGCTTTATATTCATTCTTTTTTGAGGCAAGATGTAGGTACTAAGTCCCAAAGAATTGCCTTATGACAAGTTATTTTCAGAATAAAATGAAACATAAGTAATTTAATGAAGATATGATGGGATGAAACGGCAGTGATTTTCTAAAATGAGCTCTCTTGAATTCTGTGAAATTTGCCTAAAATAAATGAATAAGCGTTTCCTATCCCCAAAACACAGATATTGAAGTGACTCCTATGTATTACTTCAAAATGATGTCTCTTCATAAAATTAACAGCGTTGCAAAAAGGAAGTTTGGGAGAATAATTTAAGCCTCATTGACAATGAACAATGGGCATCTGGAAGAACATTTAGTAATTTTAGTAAGGTGAAAGTGAATAACTTCCAGCAAGTTTTTTTTTTTATTATTTTATTTTATTTTATTATACTTTAAGTTCTAGGGTACATGTGCATAACGTGCAGGTTTGTTACATATGTATACTTGTGCCGTGTTGGTGTGCTGCACCCATCAACTCGTCAGCACCCATCAATTCATCGTTTATATCATGTATAACTCCCTAATGCAATTCCTCCCCCCTCCCCCCTCCCCATGATAGGCCCCAGTGTGTGATGTTCCCCTTCCCGAGTCCAAGTGAGCTCATTGTTCAGTTCCCACCTATGAGTGAGAACATGCGGTGTTTGGTTTTCTGTTCTTGTGATAGTTTGCTAAGAATGATGGTTTCCAGCTGCATCCATGTCCCTACGAAGGACGCAAACTCATCCTCTTTTATGGCTGCATAGTATTCCATGGTGTATATGTGCCACATTTTCTTAATCCAGTCTGTCACAGATGGACATTTGGGTTGATTCCAAGTCTTTGCTATTGTGAATAGTGCCGCAATAAACATACGTGTGCATGTGTCTTTGTAGTAGAATAATTTATAATCCTTTGGGTATATACCCAGTAGTAGGATGGCTGGGTCATATGGTACATCTAGTTCTAGATCCTTGAGGAATTGCCATACTGTTTTCCATAATGGTTGAACTAGTTTACAATCCCACCAACAGTGTAAAAGTGTTCCTATTTCTCCACATCCTCTCCAACACCTGTTGTTTCCTGATTTTTTAATGCTTGCCATTCTAACTGGTGTGAGATGGTATCTCATTGTGGTTTTGATTTGCATTTCTCTGATGGCCAGTGATGATGAGCATTTTTTCATGTGCACCCAATACAGGAGCACCCAGATTCATAAAGCAAGTCCTTAGAGACTTACAAAGAGACTTAGACTCCCATACAATAATAATGGGAGACTTCAACACT
>NW_022324414.1:0-2850 GCF_002776525.5 Piliocolobus tephrosceles
CGCTGGTTCTTTTGTGCCCACTCTGGTGGTCTTAGAAAAACAAATCAGTTGGTGCCGAACCCGGGAGGAGACCCCTCCTCAGGGCCCCCAGGGTCCGGGGAGCCTCCTCCTCCTCGTTCCACACCGCGGACGGACCAGGACCTGAGACCCGCTTCGCTCACTCTCATGGCCTCTCTGGGGTAAGTGCCCTTGTCTCCTCTTTACCTCCCTCGGCCAGAAATCCTGCGCGGGTCCGAGGTCCATTTTGAGCCACTAAGTGGCTTGGGAGATACGTTCAGGACGGAGACGTCCGCCTGAAGGTAATCTCCACTTTGGCTTCAAGAGCCTCCAGTCTGTCTCTGCTGGTTCCAAAGGACGCTTTGAAGCCAGGCAGAGATCCACTTCCATTTCCATTGTGTCCACTGTGTCCCTCGGCCCAAATCCTGCGCAGGTCCGAGGTCCATTTTGAGCCACCAAGTGGCTCGGGAGACCCCGTTCAGGACGGAGACGTCCGCCTGAAGGTAATCTCCACTTTGGCTCCATGAGCCTCCAGTCTGTCTCTGCTGGTTCCAAAGGACGCTTTGAAGCCAGGCAGAGATCCACTTCCATTTCCATTGTGTCCATTGTGTAAGTAAAGAGGAAACAAATGGGAAACCCCCAGTCCAAATTTCCAAAGAGCACTCCCTTAGGGTGCCTCCTAGCCAATTTAAAAACCTTACAGCTCGAACAAGACCTTAGGAGGAAGTGGTTAATTTTCCTTTCCACTGTGGCGTGATTGACCTCAGCAATTTCTGCCAGCGGCTAGGCAAGTGGTCCGAAATTTACATACAAGGCTTTTAGGCCTTAGGCTCTCGTCCCTATACTCCTTCTCTCCCCGCTCTCCCCACCCCCTCCCTTCCTGCCCAGACTCCTCCTCCTCCCCCCATCCAGACTCCTCCTTCCTCCTCCTTATCTTCTAGTAATCCACTCGGTCCCGTGCCTCCTTCGGGGCCCCCAACTGGCTGTCTTGAGTCTCCTGTCTCTGCACACACCCACTCTAAGTGCCCTGCTGATGTCTCCACTCCTGCCCCACACCCTCCTACAGTGTTAGCGCCTTTGTGAGAGGTGGCTGGGGCGGAGGGGGTAGTCAGAGTACATGTCCCTTTTTCATTGGCCGATCTTTCCAAAATTGAGAAGCGTTTAGGTGATTTCTCAGCTAATCCTACCATATACATAAAGGAATTTAGACACCTTTGTCAGGCCTATGACTTAACTTGGCATGACCTCCAGGTTATCCTAACCTCTACCCTAAACTGACTGAGGTTCTAACCCAGTATACCCAGTTAGATCCAGCCTCCCCCACAGGGGCCACCATTTTGGCGTCTTATTTCATTTCTCAATCAGCTCCTGACATTCGTAAAAAACTTCAAAAGGAAGAGGATGGTCCTCAGACACCAATACAAGACCTAGTTAAATTAGCCCTTAAGGTCTATAGCTCCAGAGAGGAGACGGCAAGCTTGCCTTGAACAGAAGGTTCAGCTCCTAGCAGCGGCTTTACAGCCCAGTCGTAACCCCAGGCCAGAGAGCACACACCCCACAGACTCCAAGGCTGCAAAAAGAGCCTGCTATAAGTGCGGCAAGGCAGGACACTATGCCAACAGGTGTCCACAGGGTCCCCGAGCCCCAACGCAGCCTTGCTATAAGTGCAAGGCATCAGGACATTAGGCCAGTGAATGTCCTAACCTTCGTCCACCAGCAACCCCCTGCCCTGCTTGCCAGCAGGGAGGACATTGGAAGTCTGATTGCCCCACCCTGAGAACAGGTGTTGCGTCTCCACGTGACCCCCTTTCCCAGGATCCTGGGAGCTCCTTCCAGCTCCTACATCTGGACGACGACAACTGAAGGTGCCGAGACTCGGGGACCCCCATCACCCTCGCCGAGCCGTGGGTAACTCTCCTGGTAGCGGGTAAGACAATTAATTTTTTAATCAACAGCGAGGCTACCTATTCTGTTTTGCCGTCCTTCTCTGGACCTAGCCTTCCATCCAATATCTCTGTAGTAGGAGTAAGTGGAAAGCCATCCAGTCCACAAAAAACTCCAATCCTTAATTGCTGCCTGGCCAACAAGTACTTTGCGCACTCATTCCTCATTCCCAGCTAAAAAGGGCCCCTACCGAAAGCAATCAGTGGAAATCAGTTTGGCTTTCCCCCACTCACCTCAAACTTACTAAATTTTCTTAACTATCTCATACTCCCCAACCTTGCCAGGACCTTCCTTCTGGGTTTTGCCCATATTCCAACAAATGCTTCCATTCCTCATTCCTATACTAATACTGTGCCTTATTTTATTCTTCATCCATACGTCCAAATACCAACCATGGGCCCCGACCTTAACGACGCCCCTTAACAGCAGGAAGTAGCCAGACAGACGACGGCGCCCCTTTATCACTATTATCAATAAAAGGTTGGATTGTTTGGACGAACGGAGGCAGGATGGTTCACTTCCGGGTTCTTCTTCACCACCGGCTCTTCCCGTGTGTGCGAGAATGCAGCTGACGCCCGGGAAGGTGAAGATTAATCAGGCATGCACCAGGTGATGTCAATCCGAGGAGACCAAGATTTACCTGGTGGCACCTGTGGAGCCCCCCTCCCCCAACATGCCCGTGCCCCGCCTATTGCCCTTCCACTCCTAGAAAAGTCGCTCCCAGCAGATGCGCCGGGGGTGGGCTTTCTCAGCCCCCACTCTTGTCGGGACTGTATTAGAAACTCCCCCCAACCCAGCTCCGGTCCCTGAAGCTAGATGACCAAAGAATAAATTTGCAGTTTTGCTTTTAGCCTTGCCTACTCGCTGGTTCTTTTGTGCCCACTCTGGTGGTCTTAGAAAAACAAATCA
>NW_022324415.1:0-2807 GCF_002776525.5 Piliocolobus tephrosceles
TGATTTGTTTTTCTAAGACCACCAGAGTGGGCACAAAAGAACCAGCGAGTAGGCAAGGCTAAAAGCAAAACTGCAAATTTATTCTTTGGTCATCTAGCTTCAGGGACCGGAGCTGGGTTGGGGGGAGTTTCTAATACAGTCCCGACAAGAGTGGGGGCTGAGAAAGCCCACCCCCGGCGCATCTGCTGGGAGCGACTTTTCTAGGAGTGGAAGGGCAATAGGCGGGGCACGGGCATGTTGGGGGAGGGGGGCTCCACAGGTGCCACCAGGTAAATCTTGGTCTCCTCGGATTGACATCACCTGGTGCATGCCTGATTAATCTTCACCTTCCCGGGCGTCAGCTGCATTCTCGCACACACGGGAAGAGCCGGTGGTGAAGAAGAACCCGGAAGTGAACCATCCTGCCTCCGTTCGTCCAAACAATCCAACCTTTTATTGATAATAGTGATAAAGGGGCGCCGTCGTCTGTCTGGCTACTTCCTGCTGTTAAGGGGCGTCGTTAAGGTCGGGGCCCATGGTTGGTATTTGGACGTATGGATGAAGAATAAAATAAGGCACAGTATTAGTATAGGAATGAGGAATGGAAGCATTTGTTGGAATATGGGCAAAACCCAGAAGGAAGGTCCTGGCAAGGTTGGGGAGTATGAGATAGTTAAGAAAATTTAGTAAGTTTGAGGTGAGTGGGGGAAAGCCAAACTGATTTCCACTGATTGCTTTCGGTAGGGGCCCTTTTTAGCTGGGAATGAGGAATGAGTGCGCAAAGTACTTGTTGGCCAGGCAGCAATTAAGGATTGGAGTTTTTTGTGGACTGGATGGCTTTCCACTTACTCCTACTACAGAGATATTGGATGGAAGGCTAGGTCCAGAGAAGGACGGCAAAACAGAATAGGTAGCCTCGCTGTTGATTAAAAAATTAATTGTCTTACCCGCTACCAGGAGAGTTACCCACGGCTCGGCGAGGGTGATGGGGGTCCCCGAGTCTCGGCACCTTCAGTTGTCGTCGTCCAGATGTAGGAGCTGGAAGGAGCTCCCAGGATCCTGGGAAAGGGGGTCACGTGGAGACGCAACACCTGTTCTCAGGGTGGGGCAATCAGACTTCCAATGTCCTCCCTGCTGGCAAGCAGGGCAGGGGGTTGCTGGTGGACGAAGGTTAGGACATTCACTGGCCTAATGTCCTGATGCCTTGCACTTATAGCAAGGCTGCGTTGGGGCTCGGGGACCCTGTGGACACCTGTTGGCATAGTGTCCTGCCTTGCCGCACTTATAGCAGGCTCTTTTTGCAGCCTTGGAGTCTGTGGGGTGTGTGCTCTCTGGCCTGGGGTTACGACTGGGCTGTAAAGCCGCTGCTAGGAGCTGAACCTTCTGTTCAAGGCAAGCTTGCCATCTCCTCTCTGGAGCTATAGACCTTAAGGGCTAATTTAACTAGGTCTTGTATTGGTGTCTGAGGACCATCCTCTTCCTTTTGAAGTTTTTTACGAATGTCAGGAGCTGATTGAGAAATGAAATAAGACGCCAAAATGGTGGCCCCTGTGGGGGAGGCTGGATCTAACTGGGTATACTGGGTTAGAACCTCAGTCAGTTTAGGGTAGAGGTTAGGATAACCTGGAGGTCATGCCAAGTTAAGTCATAGGCCTGACAAAGGTGTCTAAATTCCTTTATGTATATGGTAGGATTAGCTGAGAAATCACCTAAACGCTTCTCAATTTTGGAAAGATCGGCCAATGAAAAAGGGACATGTACTCTGACTACCCCCTCCGCCCCAGCCACCTCTCACAAAGGTGCTAACACTGTAGGAGGGTGTGGGCAGAGATAGGGGACTCAAGACAGCCAGTTGGGGGCCCCGAAGGAGGCACGGGACCGAGTGGATTACTAGAAGATAAGGAGGAGGAAGGAGGAGTCTGGATGGGGGGAGGAGGAGGAGTCTGGGCAGGAAGGGAGGGGGTGGGGAGAGCGGGGAGAGAAGGAGTATAGGGACGAGAGCCTAAGGCCTAAAAGCCTTGTATGTAAATTTCGGACCACTTGCCTAGCCGCTGGCAGAAATTGCTGAGGTCAATCACGCCACAGTGGAAAGGAAAATTAACCACTTCCTCCTAAGGTCTTGTTCGAGCTGTAAGGTTTTTAAATTGGCTAGGAGGCACCCTAAGGGAGTGCTCTTTGGAAATTTGGACTGGGGGTTTCCCATTTGTTTCCTCTTTACTTACACAATGGACACAATGGAAATGGAAGTGGATCTCTGCCTGGCTTCAAAGCGTCCTTTGGAACCAGCAGAGACAGACTGGAGGCTCATGGAGCCAAAGTGGAGATTACCTTCAGGCGGACGTCTCCGTCCTGAACGGGGTCTCCCGAGCCACTTGGTGGCTCAAAATGGACCTCGGACCTGCGCAGGATTTGGGCCGAGGGACACAGTGGACACAATGGAAATGGAAGTGGATCTCTGCCTGGCTTCAAAGCGTCCTTTGGAACCAGCAGAGACAGACTGGAGGCTCTTGAAGCCAAAGTGGAGATTACCTTCAGGCGGACGTCTCCGTCCTGAACGTATCTCCCAAGCCACTTGGTGGCTCAAAATGGACCTCGGACCTGCGCAGGATTTCTGGCCGAGGGAGGTAAAGAGGAGACAAGGGCACTTACCCCAGAGAGGCCATGAGAGTGAGCGAAGCGGGTCTCAGGTCCTGGTCCGTCCGCGGTGTGGAACGAGGAGGAGGAGGCTCCCCGGACCCTGGGGGCCCTGAGGAGGGGTCTCCTCCCGGGTTCGGCACCAACTGATTTGTTTTTCTAAGACCACCAGAGTGGGCACAAAAGAACCAGCG
>NW_022324416.1:0-9138 GCF_002776525.5 Piliocolobus tephrosceles
GCAACTTTAATTTTAATGTTAACACCATCCTGTGATCTCATCCTGTCCCCACTTATTCTGTAATATTCTATTACTTTGTGAAGTATGTAATCTCGGTGTCATGATGATAATGGTGATTGTGTTAAAAAGAAAAGGGGGAAATGTAGGGAAAAAATAGGTTAGCCTGTTACTGTGTTATTATAGATAGAAGTAAGTTTAAGAGACTCCATTCGGCTCTATATTTGAGATGCTGTTAATCTGTGACTCTACCCCCAATCTTGTCCTTGCTAGAAACATTGCTGTGCTAATTAAAGTTGAAAGGATTTTGGGCTGTAAGGAATGTGCTTTGTTAGGTAAATGTTTAAAGCCTGCTTGGGTTGAAGGTCAGTGTTTGGATGAACCGAGGCAAGATGGTGCACTTCCGGGTTCTTCATCCCCCCCACCACCCCCAACTCTTCCCGCGCGCGCGAAAATGCAGCCGGTGCCCAGGGAGGGTGCAGACCAACTGGGCATGCGCCAGGTGACGTCAATCTGAAGAGACTAAGATTTACCTGGTCGCACCTGCGGAACGCCCCTGACACGCCCATGCCCCGCCTATTGCCCTCCCACTCTTAGAAAAGCCGCTCTCCGCCATTGAGCCAGGCGGCCTTCTCACAGCCCTGCGGCCCTCTCACAGCCCCAGTCCTGTCGGGATGTCGGGACTGTGGGAAGTCCGTCCGAGAGCCCCACCGCGGGGGGACTCTGCCGGCCTCCTTTGCTGGAGGCCGACAGACTTCTCCCGCACACCTTAGGTTACCAAAATAAACGTGCAGTTTTGCTGTTACACTTGCCTACCCGCTGGTTCTTTTGCGCCCGCTCGGCTGGTCTTAGAAAAACAAGACAGTCAGTACCATTCCTTTAAATCTCAGTAAAAGAAAAACATCTGTCTCCTGCCCGATCCTGGGAAAATGCAACAGCTCCATATATCTGTAAGCCTTACTGCTGATTTACTCCCTTATCTTTTTGGCAATAAATACTGAGGGAACTCAGAGACCGGTGCCAGTGTGGGTCCTCTGAAAGCACAGCACTGGTCCCCTGGGGCCCTGCTTTTCTTTCTCTATACTTTGTCTCTGTGTCTTTATTTCTTTTCTCAAGTCTCTCGTTTCCACCTAGCGAGAAGCACCCACAGGTGTGGAGGGGCAGGCCACCCCTTCATCTGGCGTCCAACGTGGGAGCTTTTTGCTAAGGTGAAGGCATGCTGGAGCGTGGTCATTGAGGACAAGTCGACGAGAGACTCCCGAGTACTCTACAGTCAGCCTTGCGGTAAGCTTGTGCGCTCGGAAGAACCTAGGGAAACAATGGGGCAAACTAAAAGTAAATATGCCTCTTATCGCAGCTTTATAAAAATTCTCTTAAAAAGAGGGGGAGTTAAAGTGTCTACCAAAAATCTAAATATGCTCTTTCAAACAATAGAACAGTTTTGTCCGTGGTTTCCAGAACAGGGAACTTTAGATCTAAAAGATTGGGAAAAAATTGGCAAAGAATTAAAACAAGCAAGTAGGGAAGGTAAAATCATCCCACTTACAGTATGGAATGATTGGGTCATTATTAAAGTAGCTTTAGAACCATTTCAAACAGAAGAAGATAGCGTTCCAGTTTCTGATGTCCCTAAAAGCTGTGCAGTAGATTGTGAAGAGGCAGGGATAGAATCCCAGAAAGGAAAAGAAAGTTCACACTGTGAATGTGTAGCAGAGCCGGTAATGGCTCGGTCAATGCAAAATGTTGACAACAATCAATTACAGGAGGTAATATATCCTGAAACGTTAAAATTAGAGGAAAAGGATCCAAAATTAGCAGAGCCATCAGAGTCTAAACCACGTTGGCCAACTCCTCTTACAACAGCTCAGATGCCTGCAACCTTAGAACCTCAAATGCAGGTTAAACAAGTACAAACTCCAAAAGAAGATCAAATAGAGAAAGATAGAGTCTCTGCCATGGCAATGCCACTCCAAATACAGTGTCCACAATATCAGCAGATAGAAAGTAAGACCCAGCAGCCAGTAGCCTATCAATACTGGCCGCTAGCTGAACTGCAGTATCGGCAGCCCCCAGAAAATCTGTGTGGACAGCCAGGAACATTTCCAGTGCCACAGGGCAGGGCGCCATATCCTCAGCCGCCCACCATGAGACTTAATCCTACAGCACCGCCCAGTACACAGGGTAGTGCAATAGATAAAATTATTGATGAGGCAAGAAAACAGGGAGATATTGAGGCGTGGCAATTCCCACTAATATTAGAAGCAAGACCACCTGGAGAAGGGGCTCAAGAGGGAGAGCCTCTCGTGGCTGAAGCCAGATATCAGTCCTTTTCTATAAAAATTGCTGAAAGAAATGAAAGAAGGAATAAAACAGTATGGACCCAACTCTCCTTATATGAGAACATTATTAGATTCCATTGCTCATGGACATAGACTCATTCCTTATGATTGGGAGATTCTGGCAAAATCCTCACTTTCACCCTCTCAATTTTTACAATTTAAGACTTGGTGGATTGATGGGGCACAAGTGCAGGTCCGAAGAAATAGGACTGCCAATCCTCCAATTAACATAGATACAGATCAACTATTAGGAATAGGTCAAAATTGGAGCACTGTTGACCAACAAGCAATAATGCCAAATGAGGCCATTGAGCAAATCAGGGCTATCTGCCTCAGGGCCTGGGAAAAAATCCAAGACCCAGGAACTGCCTGCCCTTCCTTTAATACAGTAAGACAAGGCTCTAAAGAGCCCTACCCAGATTTCGTAGCAAGACTTCAAGATGCTGCTCAAAAGTCAATTACCGATGAAAATGCCCGTAAAGTCATAGTGGAGTTGATGGCATATGAAAACGCCAATCCGGATTGTCAATCAGCCATTAAGCTATTAAAAGGAAAGGTTCCCGCAGGATCAGATGTAATCTCAGAGTACGTTAAAGCCTACGATGGAATTGGAGGAGCTATGCATAAAGCTATGCTTATGGCTCAGGCAATCACAGGAGTTGCTTTAGGAGGACAAGTGAAAACATTTGGGGGAAAATGTTATAATTGTGGTCAAATTGGTCATCTAAAAAAGAATTGCCCAGTCACAAATAAACAAAATGTAACTACTCAAGTTACTACAACAGATAAAGGGCCACCTGGCCTATGTCCAAGATGTAAAAGGGGAAAACATTGGGGTAATCAATGTCGTTCTAAATTTGATAAAAATGGGCAACCACTGTCGGGAAACGAGAGGAGGGGCCAGCCTCAGGCCCCGCAACAAACTGGGGCATTCCAAATTCAACCAGGGCTTTCAGGAACAACAACCCCCACTATCGCAAGTGTCTCAGAGAATGAGCCAGTTATCACAATACAGCAATTATCCCCCGCCACAAGTGGCAGCGCAGCAGTAGATCTATGTACTTTACAAGCAGTCTCTCTGCTTCCAGGGGAGCCTCCACAAAAAATCCCCACAGGGGTATACGGCCCACTGCCTGAGGGGACTGTAGGACTAATCTTAGGAAGATCAAGTTTAAATCTAAAAGGAGTTCAAATTCATACTGGTGTGGTTGATTCAGACTATGAAGGCGAAATTCAATTGGTTATTAGTTCCTCAATTCCTTGGAGTGCCAGTCCAGGAGACAGAATCGCTCAATTATTACTCCTACCTTATATTAAAATTGGAAACAGTGAAATAAAAAGAACAGGAGGGTTCGGAAGCACTGATCTGGCAGGAAAGGCTACATATTGGGCAAGTCTGGTCTCTGAGAGCAGACCTATGTGTAAGGCCATTATTCAAGGAAAACAGTTTGAAGGGTTGGTAGACACAGGAGCAGATATCTCTGTCATTGCTTTAAATCAGTGGCCAAAAAATTGGCCTAAACAAAAGGCTGTTACGAGACTTGTTGGCGTAGGCACGGCTTCAGAAGTGTATGAAAGTACAATGATTTTACATTGTTTAGGGCCAGATAATCAAGAAAGTACTGTTCAGCCAATGATTGCTTCAATTCCTGTTAATCTATGGGGTCGAGATTTGTTACAACAATGGGGTGCAGAAATTATTATGCCTGCTCCATTATACAGCCCCACAAGTCAAAAAATCATGTCTAAAATGGGATATATACCAGGAAAGGGATTAGGAAAAAATGAAAATGGCATTAAAGTCCCAATTGAGACTAAGAAAAATCAAGAAAGAAAAGGAATAGGGTATCCTTTTTAGGGGCGGCCACTGTAGAGCCTCCTAAACCCATTCCATTAACTTGGAAAACAGAAAAACTGGTATGGGTAAATCAGTGGCTGCTACCAAAGCAAAAACTGGAGGCTTTACACTTATTAGCAAAGGAACAATTAGAAAAGGGACACATTGAGCCTTCATTCTCACCCTGGAATTCTCCTGTATTTATAATTCAGAAAAAATCAGGCAAATGGCGTATGTTAATGGACTTAAGAGCCGTAAACGCTGTAATTCAACCCATGGGGCCTCTCCAACCTGGATTGCCCTCCCCGGCCATGATACCAAAAGACTGGCCTTTAATTATAATTGATCTGAATGATTGCTTTTTTACCATTCCTCTGGCAGAACAAGATTGTGAAAAATTTGCTTTTACTATACCAGCCATAAATAATAAAGAACGAGCCACCAGGTTTCAGTGGAAAGTTTTACCACAGGGAATGCTTAATAGTCCAACTATTTGTCAAACTTTCGTAGGTCAAGTCCTTCAACCAGTTAGAGACAAATTTTCAGATTGTTATATCATTCACTATATTGATGACATTTTATGTGCTGCAGAAACAAGAGACAAATTAATTGACTGTTACACATTTCTGCAAGCAGAGGTTGCCAACGCAGGACTAACAATAGCATTTGATAAGATCCAAACCTCTGCTCCCTTTCATTATTTAGGGATGCAAATAGAAAATAGAAAAATTAAGCCACAAAAAATAGAAATAAGAAAAGATACATTAAAAACATTAAATGACTTTCAAAAATTGTTAGGTGATATTAATTGGATTCAGCCAACTCTAGGCATTCCTACTTATGCCATGTCAAATTTGTTCTCAATCCTAAGAGGAGACCCAGACTTAAATAGTAAAAGAATATTAACTCCAGAGGCAACAAAAGAAATTAAATTAGTAGAAGAAAAAATTCAGTCAGCGCAAATAAATAGAATAGATTCTTTGGCCCCACTCCAACTTTTGATTTTTGCCACTGCACATTCTCCAACAGGCATCATTGTTCAAAATACTGATCTTGTGGAGTGGTCATTCCTTCCACACAGTACAATTAAAACTTTTACATTGTACTTGGATCAAATAGCTACATTAATTGGTCAAACAAGATTACGAATAATAAAGTTGTGTGGTAATGACCCAGACAAAATAGTTGTTCCTTTAACCAAGGAACAAGTTAAACAAGCCTTTATCGATTCTGGTGCATGGCAAATTGGCCTTGCTGATTTTGTGGGAATTATTGATAATCATTACCCAAAAACAAAAATCTTCCAGTTTTTAAAATTGACTACTTGGATTTTACCTAAAATTACCAGACATAAACCTTTAAAAAATGCTTTGACAATATTTACTGATGGTTCCAGCAATGGAAAAGCAGCTTATACAGGGCCAAAAGAGCGAATAATCAAAACTCAATATCAATCAGCTCAAAGGGCAGAGTTGGTTGCAGTCATTACAGTGTTAGAAGATTTTAATCAACCTGTTAATATTATATCAGATTCTGCATATGTAGTACAGGCTACAAGAGATGTTGAGACGGCTCTAATTAAATATAGCATGGATGATCAGCTAAACCAGCTATTCAATTTGTTACAACAAACTGTAAGAAAGAGGAATTTCCCATTTTATATTACCCATATTCGAGCACACACTAATTTACCAGGACCTTTAACTAAAGCAAATAAACAAGCTGACTTACTGGTATCCTCTGCATTCATAAAAGCACAAGAACTTCATGCTTTGACTCATGTGAACACAGCAGGGTTAAAAAACAAATTTGATGTCACATGGAAACAGGCAAAAAATATTGTACAACATTGTACCCAGTGTCAAGTGCTACACCTGCCCACTCAAGAGGCAGGAGTTAATCCCAGAGGTCTGTGTCCCAATGCATTATGGCAAATGGATGTTACCCATGTACCTTCATTTGGAAAATTATCATATGTTCATGTAACAGTTGATACTTATTCACATTTCATATGGGCAACATGCCAAACAGGAGAAAGTACTTCCCATGTTAAAAAACATTTATTATCTTGTTTTGCTGTGATGGGAGTCCCAGAAAAAATTAAAACTGACAATGGACCAGGTTATTGTAGCAAAGCTTTCCAAAAATTCTTAAATCAGTGGAATATTACACATACAACAGGAATTCCTTATAATTCCCAAGGACAGGCCATAGTAGAAAAAACTAATAGAACACTCAAAACTCAGTTAAACAAAAAGAAGGGGGAGACAGTAAGGAGTGTGCCTCTCCTCAGATGCAGCTTAATCTAGCACTCTATACTTTAAATTTTTTAAACATTTATAGAAATCAGACTACTACTTCTGCAGAACAACATCTTACTGGTAAAAAGAACAGCCCACATGAAGGAAAACTGATTTGGTGGAAAGACAACAAAAATAAGACATGGGAAATAGGGAAGGTGATAACCTGGGGAAGAGGCTTTGCTTGTGTTTCACCAGGAGAAAATCAGCTTCCTATTTGGATACCCACTAGACATTTGAAGTTCTACAATGAACCCATCGGAGATGCAAAGAAAAGCACCTCCACGGAGACGGAAACACTGCAATCGAGCACCATTGACTCGCAGGATGAATCAAGTGGTGATATCAGAAGAACAGATGAAGTCACCATGCACCAAGAAGGAGGAGCTGCCAACCTGGGCACAGTTAAAGAAGCTGACACTGTTAGCTAGAAAAAGCCTAGCTAGCACAAAGGTGACACAAACCTCAGAAAAAATGCTGCTTGCAGCTTTAATGGTTGTATCAACGGTGGTAAGTCTCCCCATGCCTGCAGGAGCAGCTGCAGCTAATTATACCTACTGGGCCTATGTGCCTTTCCCACCCCTAATTCGGGCAGTGACATGGATGGATAATCCTATTAAAGTATATGTTAATAATAGTGTGTGGGTACCTGGTCCCACAGATGATCGTTGCCCTGCCAAACCGGAGGAAGAAGGAATGATAATAAATATTTCCATTGGGTATCGTTATCCTCCTATATGTCTAGGGAAAGCACCAGGATGTTTAATGCCTGCTATCCAAGATTGGTTGGTAGAGGTGCCTACTCGCAATCCCACCTGTAGATTTACTTATCACATGGTAAGCGAAATGTCACTCAAACCACAGATAAACTATTTTCAAGACTTCTCTTATCAAAGATCATTAAAATTTAGGCCAAAAGGGAAACCTTGCCCCAAGGAGATTTCCATAGAAACAAGAGATTTAGTTTGGGAAGAATGTGTGGCCGATAGTGCCGTGATTTTACAAAACAATACATTTGGAACTATTATGGATTGGGCACCTCGAGGTCAATTCTACCACGATTGCACAGGACAAACTCAATCCTGTCCCAGTGCACTAGTGAGTCCAACTGTGGATAGTGACTTAACAGAAAATTTAGACAAACTTAAGCACAAAAAATTACAGTCTTTCTACCCTTGGAAATGGGGGGAAAAAGGAATCTCTACTCCAAGACCAAAATTAATAAGTCCTGTTTTTGGTCCTGAACATCCAGAATTATGGAGGCTTATTGTAGCTTCATACCACCTTAGAATTTGGTCTGGAAACCAAACTATAGAAAAAAGAAATCGTAAGTCATTTTACTCTATCAACCTAATTTCCAGTCTAACAGTTCCTTTACAAAGTTGTGTAAAACCCCCTTATATGTTAGTCGTAGGAAATATAGTTATTAAACCAGACTACCAAACTATAACTTGTGAAAATTGCAGATTGTTTACTTGCATTGATTCGACTTTTGATTGGCAGCACCATATTCTGCTAGTGAGAGCAAGAGAAGGCGTGTGGATCCCTGTGTCCATGGATCGACCATGGGAGGCCTCGCCATCCATTCATATTTTGACTGAAGTATTAAAAGGCATTTTAAAAAGGTCCAAAAGATTCGTTTTTACTTTAATTACAGTAATTATGGGATTAATTGCAGTCACATCTACAGCCGCTGTGGCAGGAGTCGCATTACACTCTTCTGTCCAGACAGTAAGCTTTGTTGACAATTGGCAAAAGAATTCCACAAGGTTGTGGAATTCACAATCTGACATCGATCAAAAATTGGCAAATCAAATTAATGATCTTAAACAAACTGTCATTTGGATGGGAGATAGGCTCATGAGCTTGGAACATCGTTTCCAGTTACAGTGTGACTGGAATACTTCAGATTTTTGTATTACACCCCAAATTTATAACGAGTCTAAACATCACTGGGACATGGTAAGACGCCATTTACAGGGAAGAGAAGATAATCTCACATTAGACATTTCTAAATTAAAAGAACAAATTTTTGAAGCCTCTCAAAGTCATTTAAATATTGTCCCTGGAGCTGAGGCGTTAGATCAAGTGGCAAAAAATCTTTATGGATTAAACCCCACGACTTGGATTAAGTCTATTGGAAACTCTACTGTAGTAAATTTTGGAATTATGTGTCTCTGTTTAATCGGTTTGTTTTTAGTGTGCTGGACCAGTCGAAGAATCCTGCGCCAAAATCGAGAGAACGAACAAGTCTTCATCGCCATGGCACATTTGTATAGAGAAAAAGAGAAAAAAATGTTGCGAAAAGTCAGGGACCTTAAACAGAGGGACTGGCTGGAGCCACAACAACAACAACAACAAAAAAATAATAATATGAAGATTTCATGGACATTTTACTAGTTCTCCAAAATTTATACTTTTGTAATTTCTTATGTCTGTCTTTAATCTCTTAATCCCATTATTTTCTTTGTAAGATGAGGAGGATATATGTCACCTCAGGACCCTGTGATGATTGCCTTAACTACACAAATTGTTTGTAGAGCATGTGTGTTTAAACAGCATGAAAACTGGACATCTTGAAAAAAGAATGAGATAACAGCGATGTTCAGGAAACAAGGGAGGTAACCTTGAACTGGCCGCCGGTGAGCCGGACGGTGAGCCGGAC
>NW_022324416.1:9238-9727 GCF_002776525.5 Piliocolobus tephrosceles
AAAAAAAAAAAAAAAAATTCCTACCTAATAAATTTTGGTCAGTCAGGTTGTCTACTCTCAAACCCTATTTCCTGATAAAATGTTATCAATGACTATGCGTGCCCTGAAATTTCATTAGCAACTTTAATTTTATTTTATTTATTTATTTATTTTTTTTTTTTGAGACGGAGTCTCGCTCTGTCACCCAGGCTGGAGTGCTGTGGCCGGATCTCAGCTCACTGCAAGCTCCGCCTCCCGGGTTCACGCCATTCTCCTGCCTCAGCCTCCCGGGTAGCTGGGACTACAGGCGCCGCCACCTCGCCCGGCTAGTTTTTTGTAGTTTTTAGTAGAGACGGGGTTTCACCGGGTTAGCCAGGATGGTCTTGATCTCCTGACCTCGTTATCCGCCCGTCTCGGCCTCCCAAAGTGCTGGGATTACAGGCTTGAGCCACCGCGCCCGGCCGCAACTTTAATTTTAATGTTAACACCATCCTGTGATCTCATCCTGTC
>NW_022324417.1:0-489 GCF_002776525.5 Piliocolobus tephrosceles
GACAGGATGAGATCACAGGATGGTGTTAACATTAAAATTAAAGTTGCGGCCGGGCGCGGTGGCTCAAGCCTGTAATCCCAGCACTTTGGGAGGCCGAGACGGGCGGATAACGAGGTCAGGAGATCAAGACCATCCTGGCTAACCCGGTGAAACCCCGTCTCTACTAAAAACTACAAAAAACTAGCCGGGCGAGGTGGCGGCGCCTGTAGTCCCAGCTACCCGGGAGGCTGAGGCAGGAGAATGGCGTGAACCCGGGAGGCGGAGCTTGCAGTGAGCTGAGATCCGGCCACAGCACTCCAGCCTGGGTGACAGAGCGAGACTCCGTCTCAAAAAAAAAAAATAAATAAATAAATAAAATAAAATTAAAGTTGCTAATGAAATTTCAGGGCACGCATAGTCATTGATAACATTTTATCAGGAAATAGGGTTTGAGAGTAGACAACCTGACTGACCAAAATTTATTAGGTAGGAATTTTTTTTTTTTTTTTT
>NW_022324417.1:589-9727 GCF_002776525.5 Piliocolobus tephrosceles
GTCCGGCTCACCGTCCGGCTCACCGGCGGCCAGTTCAAGGTTACCTCCCTTGTTTCCTGAACATCGCTGTTATCTCATTCTTTTTTCAAGATGTCCAGTTTTCATGCTGTTTAAACACACATGCTCTACAAACAATTTGTGTAGTTAAGGCAATCATCACAGGGTCCTGAGGTGACATATATCCTCCTCATCTTACAAAGAAAATAATGGGATTAAGAGATTAAAGACAGACATAAGAAATTACAAAAGTATAAATTTTGGAGAACTAGTAAAATGTCCATGAAATCTTCATATTATTATTTTTTTGTTGTTGTTGTTGTTGTGGCTCCAGCCAGTCCCTCTGTTTAAGGTCCCTGACTTTTCGCAACATTTTTTTCTCTTTTTCTCTATACAAATGTGCCATGGCGATGAAGACTTGTTCGTTCTCTCGATTTTGGCGCAGGATTCTTCGACTGGTCCAGCACACTAAAAACAAACCGATTAAACAGAGACACATAATTCCAAAATTTACTACAGTAGAGTTTCCAATAGACTTAATCCAAGTCGTGGGGTTTAATCCATAAAGATTTTTTGCCACTTGATCTAACGCCTCAGCTCCAGGGACAATATTTAAATGACTTTGAGAGGCTTCAAAAATTTGTTCTTTTAATTTAGAAATGTCTAATGTGAGATTATCTTCTCTTCCCTGTAAATGGCGTCTTACCATGTCCCAGTGATGTTTAGACTCGTTATAAATTTGGGGTGTAATACAAAAATCTGAAGTATTCCAGTCACACTGTAACTGGAAACGATGTTCCAAGCTCATGAGCCTATCTCCCATCCAAATGACAGTTTGTTTAAGATCATTAATTTGATTTGCCAATTTTTGATCGATGTCAGATTGTGAATTCCACAACCTTGTGGAATTCTTTTGCCAATTGTCAACAAAGCTTACTGTCTGGACAGAAGAGTGTAATGCGACTCCTGCCACAGCGGCTGTAGATGTGACTGCAATTAATCCCATAATTACTGTAATTAAAGTAAAAACGAATCTTTTGGACCTTTTTAAAATGCCTTTTAATACTTCAGTCAAAATATGAATGGATGGCGAGGCCTCCCATGGTCGATCCATGGACACAGGGATCCACACGCCTTCTCTTGCTCTCACTAGCAGAATATGGTGCTGCCAATCAAAAGTCGAATCAATGCAAGTAAACAATCTGCAATTTTCACAAGTTATAGTTTGGTAGTCTGGTTTAATAACTATATTTCCTACGACTAACATATAAGGGGGTTTTACACAACTTTGTAAAGGAACTGTTAGACTGGAAATTAGGTTGATAGAGTAAAATGACTTACGATTTCTTTTTTCTATAGTTTGGTTTCCAGACCAAATTCTAAGGTGGTATGAAGCTACAATAAGCCTCCATAATTCTGGATGTTCAGGACCAAAAACAGGACTTATTAATTTTGGTCTTGGAGTAGAGATTCCTTTTTCCCCCCATTTCCAAGGGTAGAAAGACTGTAATTTTTTGTGCTTAAGTTTGTCTAAATTTTCTGTTAAGTCACTATCCACAGTTGGACTCACTAGTGCACTGGGACAGGATTGAGTTTGTCCTGTGCAATCGTGGTAGAATTGACCTCGAGGTGCCCAATCCATAATAGTTCCAAATGTATTGTTTTGTAAAATCACGGCACTATCGGCCACACATTCTTCCCAAACTAAATCTCTTGTTTCTATGGAAATCTCCTTGGGGCAAGGTTTCCCTTTTGGCCTAAATTTTAATGATCTTTGATAAGAGAAGTCTTGAAAATAGTTTATCTGTGGTTTGAGTGACATTTCGCTTACCATGTGATAAGTAAATCTACAGGTGGGATTGCGAGTAGGCACCTCTACCAACCAATCTTGGATAGCAGGCATTAAACATCCTGGTGCTTTCCCTAGACATATAGGAGGATAACGATACCCAATGGAAATATTTATTATCATTCCTTCTTCCTCCGGTTTGGCAGGGCAACGATCATCTGTGGGACCAGGTACCCACACACTATTATTAACATATACTTTAATAGGATTATCCATCCATGTCACTGCCCGAATTAGGGGTGGGAAAGGCACATAGGCCCAGTAGGTATAATTAGCTGCAGCTGCTCCTGCAGGCATGGGGAGACTTACCACCGTTGATACAACCATTAAAGCTGCAAGCAGCATTTTTTCTGAGGTTTGTGTCACCTTTGTGCTAGCTAGGCTTTTTCTAGCTAACAGTGTCAGCTTCTTTAACTGTGCCCAGGTTGGCAGCTCCTCCTTCTTGGTGCATGGTGACTTCATCTGTTCTTCTGATATCACCACTTGATTCATCCTGCGAGTCAATGGTGCTCGATTGCAGTGTTTCCGTCTCCGTGGAGGTGCTTTTCTTTGCATCTCCGATGGGTTCATTGTAGAACTTCAAATGTCTAGTGGGTATCCAAATAGGAAGCTGATTTTCTCCTGGTGAAACACAAGCAAAGCCTCTTCCCCAGGTTATCACCTTCCCTATTTCCCATGTCTTATTTTTGTTGTCTTTCCACCAAATCAGTTTTCCTTCATGTGGGCTGTTCTTTTTACCAGTAAGATGTTGTTCTGCAGAAGTAGTAGTCTGATTTCTATAAATGTTTAAAAAATTTAAAGTATAGAGTGCTAGATTAAGCTGCATCTGAGGAGAGGCACACTCCTTACTGTCTCCCCCTTCTTTTTGTTTAACTGAGTTTTGAGTGTTCTATTAGTTTTTTCTACTATGGCCTGTCCTTGGGAATTATAAGGAATTCCTGTTGTATGTGTAATATTCCACTGATTTAAGAATTTTTGGAAAGCTTTGCTACAATAACCTGGTCCATTGTCAGTTTTAATTTTTTCTGGGACTCCCATCACAGCAAAACAAGATAATAAATGTTTTTTAACATGGGAAGTACTTTCTCCTGTTTGGCATGTTGCCCATATGAAATGTGAATAAGTATCAACTGTTACATGAACATATGATAATTTTCCAAATGAAGGTACATGGGTAACATCCATTTGCCATAATGCATTGGGACACAGACCTCTGGGATTAACTCCTGCCTCTTGAGTGGGCAGGTGTAGCACTTGACACTGGGTACAATGTTGTACAATATTTTTTGCCTGTTTCCATGTGACATCAAATTTGTTTTTTAACCCTGCTGTGTTCACATGAGTCAAAGCATGAAGTTCTTGTGCTTTTATGAATGCAGAGGATACCAGTAAGTCAGCTTGTTTATTTGCTTTAGTTAAAGGTCCTGGTAAATTAGTGTGTGCTCGAATATGGGTAATATAAAATGGGAAATTCCTCTTTCTTACAGTTTGTTGTAACAAATTGAATAGCTGGTTTAGCTGATCATCCATGCTATATTTAATTAGAGCCGTCTCAACATCTCTTGTAGCCTGTACTACATATGCAGAATCTGATATAATATTAACAGGTTGATTAAAATCTTCTAACACTGTAATGACTGCAACCAACTCTGCCCTTTGAGCTGATTGATATTGAGTTTTGATTATTCGCTCTTTTGGCCCTGTATAAGCTGCTTTTCCATTGCTGGAACCATCAGTAAATATTGTCAAAGCATTTTTTAAAGGTTTATGTCTGGTAATTTTAGGTAAAATCCAAGTAGTCAATTTTAAAAACTGGAAGATTTTTGTTTTTGGGTAATGATTATCAATAATTCCCACAAAATCAGCAAGGCCAATTTGCCATGCACCAGAATCGATAAAGGCTTGTTTAACTTGTTCCTTGGTTAAAGGAACAACTATTTTGTCTGGGTCATTACCACACAACTTTATTATTCGTAATCTTGTTTGACCAATTAATGTAGCTATTTGATCCAAGTACAATGTAAAAGTTTTAATTGTACTGTGTGGAAGGAATGACCACTCCACAAGATCAGTATTTTGAACAATGATGCCTGTTGGAGAATGTGCAGTGGCAAAAATCAAAAGTTGGAGTGGGGCCAAAGAATCTATTCTATTTATTTGCGCTGACTGAATTTTTTCTTCTACTAATTTAATTTCTTTTGTTGCCTCTGGAGTTAATATTCTTTTACTATTTAAGTCTGGGTCTCCTCTTAGGATTGAGAACAAATTTGACATGGCATAAGTAGGAATGCCTAGAGTTGGCTGAATCCAATTAATATCACCTAACAATTTTTGAAAGTCATTTAATGTTTTTAATGTATCTTTTCTTATTTCTATTTTTTGTGGCTTAATTTTTCTATTTTCTATTTGCATCCCTAAATAATGAAAGGGAGCAGAGGTTTGGATCTTATCAAATGCTATTGTTAGTCCTGCGTTGGCAACCTCTGCTTGCAGAAATGTGTAACAGTCAATTAATTTGTCTCTTGTTTCTGCAGCACATAAAATGTCATCAATATAGTGAATGATATAACAATCTGAAAATTTGTCTCTAACTGGTTGAAGGACTTGACCTACGAAAGTTTGACAAATAGTTGGACTATTAAGCATTCCCTGTGGTAAAACTTTCCACTGAAACCTGGTGGCTCGTTCTTTATTATTTATGGCTGGTATAGTAAAAGCAAATTTTTCACAATCTTGTTCTGCCAGAGGAATGGTAAAAAAGCAATCATTCAGATCAATTATAATTAAAGGCCAGTCTTTTGGTATCATGGCCGGGGAGGGCAATCCAGGTTGGAGAGGCCCCATGGGTTGAATTACAGCGTTTACGGCTCTTAAGTCCATTAACATACGCCATTTGCCTGATTTTTTCTGAATTATAAATACAGGAGAATTCCAGGGTGAGAATGAAGGCTCAATGTGTCCCTTTTCTAATTGTTCCTTTGCTAATAAGTGTAAAGCCTCCAGTTTTTGCTTTGGTAGCAGCCACTGATTTACCCATACCAGTTTTTCTGTTTTCCAAGTTAATGGAATGGGTTTAGGAGGCTCTACAGTGGCCGCCCCTAAAAAGGATACCCTATTCCTTTTCTTTCTTGATTTTTCTTAGTCTCAATTGGGACTTTAATGCCATTTTCATTTTTTCCTAATCCCTTTCCTGGTATATATCCCATTTTAGACATGATTTTTTGACTTGTGGGGCTGTATAATGGAGCAGGCATAATAATTTCTGCACCCCATTGTTGTAACAAATCTCGACCCCATAGATTAACAGGAATTGAAGCAATCATTGGCTGAACAGTACTTTCTTGATTATCTGGCCCTAAACAATGTAAAATCATTGTACTTTCATACACTTCTGAAGCCGTGCCTACGCCAACAAGTCTCGTAACAGCCTTTTGTTTAGGCCAATTTTTTGGCCACTGATTTAAAGCAATGACAGAGATATCTGCTCCTGTGTCTACCAACCCTTCAAACTGTTTTCCTTGAATAATGGCCTTACACATAGGTCTGCTCTCAGAGACCAGACTTGCCCAATATGTAGCCTTTCCTGCCAGATCAGTGCTTCCGAACCCTCCTGTTCTTTTTATTTCACTGTTTCCAATTTTAATATAAGGTAGGAGTAATAATTGAGCGATTCTGTCTCCTGGACTGGCACTCCAAGGAATTGAGGAACTAATAACCAATTGAATTTCGCCTTCATAGTCTGAATCAACCACACCAGTATGAATTTGAACTCCTTTTAGATTTAAACTTGATCTTCCTAAGATTAGTCCTACAGTCCCCTCAGGCAGTGGGCCGTATACCCCTGTGGGGATTTTTTGTGGAGGCTCCCCTGGAAGCAGAGAGACTGCTTGTAAAGTACATAGATCTACTGCTGCGCTGCCACTTGTGGCGGGGGATAATTGCTGTATTGTGATAACTGGCTCATTCTCTGAGACACTTGCGATAGTGGGGGTTGTTGTTCCTGAAAGCCCTGGTTGAATTTGGAATGCCCCA
Source organism: Piliocolobus tephrosceles (assembly GCF_002776525.5). Lineage (NCBI taxonomy): Eukaryota > Metazoa > Chordata > Mammalia > Primates > Cercopithecidae > Piliocolobus > Piliocolobus tephrosceles. Next base: position 6,468 of record NW_022324417.1, read on the forward strand.
GTTTGTTGCGGGGCCTGAGGCTGGCCCCTCCTCTCGTTTCCCGACAGTGGTTGCCCATTTTTATCAAATTTAGAACGACATTGATTACCCCAATGTTTTCCCCTTTTACATCTTGGACATAGGCCAGGTGGCCCTTTATCTGTTGTAGTAACTTGAGTAGTTACATTTTGTTTATTTGTGACTGGGCAATTCTTTTTTAGATGACCAATTTGACCACAATTATAACATTTTCCCCCAAATGTTTTCACTTGTCCTCCTAAAGCAACTCCTGTGATTGCCTGAGCCATAAGCATAGCTTTATGCATAGCTCCTCCAATTCCATCGTAGGCTTTAACGTACTCTGAGATTACATCTGATCCTGCGGGAACCTTTCCTTTTAATAGCTTAATGGCTGATTGACAATCCGGATTGGCGTTTTCATATGCCATCAACTCCACTATGACTTTACGGGCATTTTCATCGGTAATTGACTTTTGAGCAGCATCTTGAAGTCTTGCTACGAAATCTGGGTAGGGCTCTTTAGAGCCTTGTCTTACTGTATTAAAGGAAGGGCAGGCAGTTCCTGGGTCTTGGATTTTTTCCCAGGCCCTGAGGCAGATAGCCCTGATTTGCTCAATGGCCTCATTTGGCATTATTGCTTGTTGGTCAACAGTGCTCCAATTTTGACCTATTCCTAATAGTTGATCTGTATCTATGTTAATTGGAGGATTGGCAGTCCTATTTCTTCGGACCTGCACTTGTGCCCCATCAATCCACCAAGTCTTAAATTGTAAAAATTGAGAGGGTGAAAGTGAGGATTTTGCCAGAATCTCCCAATCATAAGGAATGAGTCTATGTCCATGAGCAATGGAATCTAATAATGTTCTCATATAAGGAGAGTTGGGTCCATACTGTTTTATTCCTTCTTTCATTTCTTTCAGCAATTTTTATAGAAAAGGACTGATATCTGGCTTCAGCCACGAGAGGCTCTCCCTCTTGAGCCCCTTCTCCAGGTGGTCTTGCTTCTAATATTAGTGGGAATTGCCACGCCTCAATATCTCCCTGTTTTCTTGCCTCATCAATAATTTTATCTATTGCACTACCCTGTGTACTGGGCGGTGCTGTAGGATTAAGTCTCATGGTGGGCGGCTGAGGATATGGCGCCCTGCCCTGTGGCACTGGAAATGTTCCTGGCTGTCCACACAGATTTTCTGGGGGCTGCCGATACTGCAGTTCAGCTAGCGGCCAGTATTGATAGGCTACTGGCTGCTGGGTCTTACTTTCTATCTGCTGATATTGTGGACACTGTATTTGGAGTGGCATTGCCATGGCAGAGACTCTATCTTTCTCTATTTGATCTTCTTTTGGAGTTTGTACTTGTTTAACCTGCATTTGAGGTTCTAAGGTTGCAGGCATCTGAGCTGTTGTAAGAGGAGTTGGCCAACGTGGTTTAGACTCTGATGGCTCTGCTAATTTTGGATCCTTTTCCTCTAATTTTAACGTTTCAGGATATATTACCTCCTGTAATTGATTGTTGTCAACATTTTGCATTGACCGAGCCATTACCGGCTCTGCTACACATTCACAGTGTGAACTTTCTTTTCCTTTCTGGGATTCTATCCCTGCCTCTTCACAATCTACTGCACAGCTTTTAGGGACATCAGAAACTGGAACGCTATCTTCTTCTGTTTGAAATGGTTCTAAAGCTACTTTAATAATGACCCAATCATTCCATACTGTAAGTGGGATGATTTTACCTTCCCTACTTGCTTGTTTTAATTCTTTGCCAATTTTTTCCCAATCTTTTAGATCTAAAGTTCCCTGTTCTGGAAACCACGGACAAAACTGTTCTATTGTTTGAAAGAGCATATTTAGATTTTTGGTAGACACTTTAACTCCCCCTCTTTTTAAGAGAATTTTTATAAAGCTGCGATAAGAGGCATATTTACTTTTAGTTTGCCCCATTGTTTCCCTAGGTTCTTCCGAGCGCACAAGCTTACCGCAAGGCTGACTGTAGAGTACTCGGGAGTCTCTCGTCGACTTGTCCTCAATGACCACGCTCCAGCATGCCTTCACCTTAGCAAAAAGCTCCCACGTTGGACGCCAGATGAAGGGGTGGCCTGCCCCTCCACACCTGTGGGTGCTTCTCGCTAGGTGGAAACGAGAGACTTGAGAAAAGAAATAAAGACACAGAGACAAAGTATAGAGAAAGAAAAGCAGGGCCCCAGGGGACCAGTGCTGTGCTTTCAGAGGACCCACACTGGCACCGGTCTCTGAGTTCCCTCAGTATTTATTGCCAAAAAGATAAGGGAGTAAATCAGCAGTAAGGCTTACAGATATATGGAGCTGTTGCATTTTCCCAGGATCGGGCAGGAGACAGATGTTTTTCTTTTACTGAGATTTAAAGGAATGGTACTGACTGTCTTGTTTTTCTAAGACCAGCCGAGCGGGCGCAAAAGAACCAGCGGGTAGGCAAGTGTAACAGCAAAACTGCACGTTTATTTTGGTAACCTAAGGTGTGCGGGAGAAGTCTGTCGGCCTCCAGCAAAGGAGGCCGGCAGAGTCCCCCCGCGGTGGGGCTCTCGGACGGACTTCCCACAGTCCCGACATCCCGACAGGACTGGGGCTGTGAGAGGGCCGCAGGGCTGTGAGAAGGCCGCCTGGCTCAATGGCGGAGAGCGGCTTTTCTAAGAGTGGGAGGGCAATAGGCGGGGCATGGGCGTGTCAGGGGCGTTCCGCAGGTGCGACCAGGTAAATCTTAGTCTCTTCAGATTGACGTCACCTGGCGCATGCCCAGTTGGTCTGCACCCTCCCTGGGCACCGGCTGCATTTTCGCGCGCGCGGGAAGAGTTGGGGGTGGTGGGGGGGATGAAGAACCCGGAAGTGCACCATCTTGCCTCGGTTCATCCAAACACTGACCTTCAACCCAAGCAGGCTTTAAACATTTACCTAACAAAGCACATTCCTTACAGCCCAAAATCCTTTCAACTTTAATTAGCACAGCAATGTTTCTAGCAAGGACAAGATTGGGGGTAGAGTCACAGATTAACAGCATCTCAAATATAGAGCCGAATGGAGTCTCTTAAACTTACTTCTATCTATAATAACACAGTAACAGGCTAACCTATTTTTTCCCTACATTTCCCCCTTTTCTTTTTAACACAATCACCATTATCATCATGACACCGAGATTACATACTTCACAAAGTAATAGAATATTACAGAATAAGTGGGGACAGGATGAGATCACAGGATGGTGTTAACATTAAAATTAAAGTTGC
>NW_022324418.1:0-2082 GCF_002776525.5 Piliocolobus tephrosceles
CAGAAAGCTTCTCTCTCGTTTTTAACTGATGATATTTCCTTTATCAGTGTAGGCCTCAAAGCGATCCAAAGAAGCACTTCTCAGTTTCTTTCAAGACTGTGTTAATGGCTTGCTCCATGAAACATAAATGTCGCTCTGTAAGATGCATTCACACATCACAAAGAAGTTTCTAAGGAAACTTCTTTCTTGTTTTCATCTGAGGATATTTCCTTTGTCACTGTAAGCCTCATTGCACCAACAAGTATCCCATTGCAGATTTCTAGAAAACTGTGTTAGCACACTGATCACTGAAGAGAAACGTGTAACTCTGTGAGTTGCATTCACACATCGCAATGCAGTTTCTCAGAAAGCTTCTTTCCAGTTTCTGTCTGAGGTTATTCCCTTTTTCACGATAGCCCTCTATGAGCTTCCAAATATCACTTTGCAGAATTCACGACAACAGTGTAAGCAACCTGTTCCAAGAAGGGAAGGGTGGAACTCTGTGTGATGAAGTCACACATCAGAAAGCAATCTCTCAGAACGCATAACTCTAGTTATTATCAGAGGACATTTCCTTTTTCAACATGGGCCCCAATTGGCTCGCAAATATCACTTTGCAGATTCCACGAAAAGAGTGTTAGCAAACTGCTTCCTGAGGAGTAAGTTGTAACTCTGTGAGACGAATTCACAGATCAAAAGAAATTACTCAGAAAGCTTCTCTCTCGTTTTTAACTGATGATATTTCCTTTATCAACGTAGGCCTCAAGGTGATCCCAAGTAGCTCTTCTCAGGTTCTTCAAAGATAGTGTAAATGGTCTACTCCATGAAACAGAAGTGTAACTCTGTGAGATGCATTCACACATCACCAAGAAGTTTCTATGAAAGCTTCTTTCTAGTTTTCATCTGAGGATATTTCCTTTGTCACCGTAAGCCTCATTGCGCCAAGAGGTATCCCATTGCAGATTTCAAGAAAACTGTGTGAGCAAACTGATCACTGAAGAGAAACGTGTAACACTGTGAGTTGCATTCACACATCGCAATGCAGTTTCTCAGAAGGCTTCTTTGAGTTTCTGTCTGAGGATATTTCCTTTTTCACCATATCCGTCAATGAGCTCCCAAATATTACTTTGCAGAGTCCACGACAACAGTGTTAGCAAACTGTTCCAGGAAGGGAAGGGTGGAACTCTGTGTGATGAAGTCACACATCAGAAAGCAATCTCTCAGAGTGTTCCTTTTTCACCATGGGCCCCAATTCGCTCTCAAATATCACTTTGCAGATTCCACGAAAAGAGTGTTAGTAAACTGCTTCCTGAGGACTACCTTGTAACTATGTGAGACAAATTCACATATCACAAAGAAATATCTCAGAAAGCTTATTTCTAGTGTTTACAAGATGATATTTCCTTTATCAGCGTATAACTCAATGCGATCCAAAGAAGCCCTTCTCAGGTTCTTCAAAGAGAGTGCTAATGGCCTGCCTGTTCCATGAAACATAAGTGTAACTCTGGGAGATGAATTCACACATCACCAAGAAATTTCTAAGTAACCTTCTTTCTAGTTTTCATCTGAGGATAATTCCTTTGTCACCGTCAGCTTCGTTGCTCTAAGAAATATCCCATTGCACATTTCAAGAAAACTGTGTTAGCAAACTGATCAATGAAGACCAACGTGTAACTCTTTAAGTTGCATTCACACATCACAATGCAGTTTCTCAGAAGGCTTCTTTCCTGTTTCTGTCTGAGGATATTTCCTTTTTCACCATAGCCCTCAAAGAGCTCCCAAACATCACTTTGCAGAATCCACGACAACAGTGTTAGGAAACTGTTCCAAGAAGGGAAGTGTGGAACTCTGTGTGATGAAGTCACACATCAGAAAGCAGTCTCTCAGAAATCTATTCTCTAGTTGTTATCTGAGGATACTTCCTTTTTCACCATGGGCCCCAACTGCCTCCCAAATATCACTTTGCAGATTCCACAAAAAGAGTGTTAGCAAACGGCTTCCAGAGGACTAAGTTGTACCTCTTTGAGATGAATTCACAGATCACAAAGAAATTTCTCAGAAAGCTTCTCTCTCGTTTTTAACTGATGATATTTCCTTTATCAG
>NW_022324419.1:0-2082 GCF_002776525.5 Piliocolobus tephrosceles
CTGATAAAGGAAATATCATCAGTTAAAAACGAGAGAGAAGCTTTCTGAGAAATTTCTTTGTGATCTGTGAATTCATCTCAAAGAGGTACAACTTAGTCCTCTGGAAGCCGTTTGCTAACACTCTTTTTGTGGAATCTGCAAAGTGATATTTGGGAGGCAGTTGGGGCCCATGGTGAAAAAGGAAGTATCCTCAGATAACAACTAGAGAATAGATTTCTGAGAGACTGCTTTCTGATGTGTGACTTCATCACACAGAGTTCCACACTTCCCTTCTTGGAACAGTTTCCTAACACTGTTGTCGTGGATTCTGCAAAGTGATGTTTGGGAGCTCTTTGAGGGCTATGGTGAAAAAGGAAATATCCTCAGACAGAAACAGGAAAGAAGCCTTCTGAGAAACTGCATTGTGATGTGTGAATGCAACTTAAAGAGTTACACGTTGGTCTTCATTGATCAGTTTGCTAACACAGTTTTCTTGAAATGTGCAATGGGATATTTCTTAGAGCAACGAAGCTGACGGTGACAAAGGAATTATCCTCAGATGAAAACTAGAAAGAAGGTTACTTAGAAATTTCTTGGTGATGTGTGAATTCATCTCCCAGAGTTACACTTATGTTTCATGGAACAGGCAGGCCATTAGCACTCTCTTTGAAGAACCTGAGAAGGGCTTCTTTGGATCGCATTGAGTTATACGCTGATAAAGGAAATATCATCTTGTAAACACTAGAAATAAGCTTTCTGAGATATTTCTTTGTGATATGTGAATTTGTCTCACATAGTTACAAGGTAGTCCTCAGGAAGCAGTTTACTAACACTCTTTTCGTGGAATCTGCAAAGTGATATTTGAGAGCGAATTGGGGCCCATGGTGAAAAAGGAACACTCTGAGAGATTGCTTTCTGATGTGTGACTTCATCACACAGAGTTCCACCCTTCCCTTCCTGGAACAGTTTGCTAACACTGTTGTCGTGGACTCTGCAAAGTAATATTTGGGAGCTCATTGACGGATATGGTGAAAAAGGAAATATCCTCAGACAGAAACTCAAAGAAGCCTTCTGAGAAACTGCATTGCGATGTGTGAATGCAACTCACAGTGTTACACGTTTCTCTTCAGTGATCAGTTTGCTCACACAGTTTTCTTGAAATCTGCAATGGGATACCTCTTGGCGCAATGAGGCTTACGGTGACAAAGGAAATATCCTCAGATGAAAACTAGAAAGAAGCTTTCATAGAAACTTCTTGGTGATGTGTGAATGCATCTCACAGAGTTACACTTCTGTTTCATGGAGTAGACCATTTACACTATCTTTGAAGAACCTGAGAAGAGCTACTTGGGATCACCTTGAGGCCTACGTTGATAAAGGAAATATCATCAGTTAAAAACGAGAGAGAAGCTTTCTGAGTAATTTCTTTTGATCTGTGAATTCGTCTCACAGAGTTACAACTTACTCCTCAGGAAGCAGTTTGCTAACACTCTTTTCGTGGAATCTGCAAAGTGATATTTGCGAGCCAATTGGGGCCCATGTTGAAAAAGGAAATGTCCTCTGATAATAACTAGAGTTATGCGTTCTGAGAGATTGCTTTCTGATGTGTGACTTCATCACACAGAGTTCCACCCTTCCCTTCTTGGAACAGGTTGCTTACACTGTTGTCGTGAATTCTGCAAAGTGATATTTGGAAGCTCATAGAGGGCTATCGTGAAAAAGGGAATAACCTCAGACAGAAACTGGAAAGAAGCTTTCTGAGAAACTGCATTGCGATGTGTGAATGCAACTCACAGAGTTACACGTTTCTCTTCAGTGATCAGTGTGCTAACACAGTTTTCTAGAAATCTGCAATGGGATACTTGTTGGTGCAATGAGGCTTACAGTGACAAAGGAAATATCCTCAGATGAAAACAAGAAAGAAGTTTCCTTAGAAACTTCTTTGTGATGTGTGAATGCATCTTACAGAGCGACATTTATGTTTCATGGAGCAAGCCATTAACACAGTCTTGAAAGAAACTGAGAAGTGCTTCTTTGGATCGCTTTGAGGCCTACACTGATAAAGGAAATATCATCAGTTAAAAACGAGAGAGAAGCTTTCTG
>NW_022324420.1:0-5597 GCF_002776525.5 Piliocolobus tephrosceles
TATCACATAGTTCAAACCTTTCTTTTAATATGCAATTTGGAAACTTCGTCATGCACAAATCCCCAAAGGGACATTTGGGAGCACACTCAGGCCAACGGTGAAAGAGGAGATATCTTCAGATAAAAACTGTATACAAGCTTTCTGAGAAACTATTTGTGATGTATGCACTCCACTCAGGGAGTTATACCACTTTTCTCAAAAGACAGTGTTTGAACACTGTTCTTGTGTAACCAAAAAACTGATATTTCAGAAAGCAGTGAGGACTATTACCAATAGTGAAATATACTGCAATAAAATCGAGAAAGAAGTGTTCCAAGAATCTGTTCTCTGATATATGCATTCACTTCACAGAATTTATGCTTACTCTACATTGCCCATTTTTGAAATTCTGTCTTTGAAGAATCTGTGAAGGGATATTTAATGATGCCCGGAGGGTTGTGGTGAGCAAGGAAGCACCTTCCGATGAAACCTGCAGAGTAAATGTCTGAGCAACTGCTTTGCAATGTGTGTATTCGTCTGCTATATTGAAAGTGTTATTTGAACTGAGCAGATTGAAATCACTGTTTTTGTGGAAACTGAGGAAGGACATTTGGGAAAGATCCTTAGAACATGGAGAAAGAAATATCCTCAGGTAAAATCCAGAAGGAAGCTTACTGTGAAACTACTCTCTGTCATCTTAAATCCTCTTGCATAGTTAAGCCTCTCCTTACGTAGAGTAGTTTTATAACCCTGTGTATGCTTAGCATGTGATGGGACATTTGGGAGCACTTTGAGACTTCTGGGGAACAAAGAAATATGTTCAGACCGAAACTGGAGAGAAGCTTTCCGTGGAACTGCTTTGTGACGTGTGCATTCCACTCAGAGAAATATACCTTTCTTCTCCTAGAGGATTTCAGAATCCCTTTTGAAGGAAAAGCTACCAGGAGACATTGGCAATATAGGGATGGCTATGGTGAAAAAGGTAATATCCTCAGACAAAACTGGAAAGAAGATTTTGGAGAAACTGCTTCATGTTAGATATATCTATTCATCTCGCATAGTTTAAACTTTTCTTATATTATGCAGTTTGGAAACTCCGACATGCATGAATACGCGAAGGGACATTCAGGAGCACATTCAGGCTTACGGTGAAAGAGGATATATCTTCAGATAAAAACTGGATAAAGGATTTGTTATAAACTACTTGTGATTCATGCATTCTGCTCAGTGAGTTATGCCTCTTTTCTCACAAGGCAGTGTTTAAACACTGTTCCTGTGTAACCGAAAAGGTGATATTTCAGAGCGCATTGAGGAAAATGGCAAACAGTGATATATACTGAAATAAAATCGAGAAAGAAGCGTTCCAAGAATCTGCTCAGTGATATACGCATTCACTTCACAGAATTTATGCTTACTCTATGTTGCCCAGTTTCGAAATTCTGTCTTTGAAGAATCTGTCAAGATATATTTAGTGACCCCCGGAGGCTTGTGGTGAGCAAGGAAACATCTTCAGATGAAACCTGCAGAGTAACTTTCTGAGCAACTGCTTTGCAATGTGTGTATTCTTCTCATAGATTTAAACCGTTCTTTGGATTGAGATGATTCAAATCACTCTTTTTGTGGAATCTGAGGAAGGACATTTGGGAACGATTTTTAGAACAAGGAGAAAGAAATATCCTCAGGTAAAATCCAGAAGGAAGATTTCTGTGAAACAACTCTGTGTCATCTTAATTCCTCTTGCTTAGTTAAGCCTCTCATTACATTGAGTAGTTTTAAAACCCTGTGTGTGATTACCGTGTGGTGGGACATTCGGGAGCACTTTGAGGCATATGGTGAAAATGGAAATACATTCAGACTTAAACTGGAGAGAATCTTTTGAGGAACTGCTTTGTGACGTGTGCATTCCACTCACAGAAATATACCTTTCTTCTCCTAGAGGATTCTGGAATCCCTTTTGGAGAAAAAGCTACCAAGAGACATTCGGGAGTATAGGGATGGCTATGGTGAAAAAGGAAATATCCTTAGACAAAAACTGGAAAGAAGATTTCTGTGAAACTGCTTCCTGTTAGATATATCTATTCATCTCACATAGGTCAAACCTTTCTTATATTATGCAGTTTGGAAACTCCGTCATGCACAAATCTGCAAAGGGACATGGGGGAGCACATTCAAGCCTACGGTGAAAGAGGAGATATCTTCAGATAAACACTGGATACAAGCTTTCTGAGAAACTACTTTGTGATGTATGCATTCCGCTCAGGGAATTATACCTCTTTTCTCACAAGGCAGTGTTTAAACACTCTTCCTGTGTAACCGAAAACCTGATATTTTGCAGCGCAATGGGGACTATGGCAAATAGTGAAATATACTGAAATAAAATCGAGAAAGAAGCGTTCCAACAATCTGCTCTCTGATATGTGCATTCACTTCACAGAATTTATTCTTACTCATTGTCGCTCATTTTCGAAATTCTGTCTTTGAAGAATCTGTGAAGGGATATTTAGTGATGCCCAGAGGATTGTAGTGAGCAAGGAAACATCTTTCGATGAAACCAGCAGAGTAACATTCTGAGCAACTGCTTTGCGATGTGTGTATTCATCTCCTAGATTTAAACCGTTCTTTGGATTGAGCAGATTGAAATCACTGTTTTTGTGGAATCTGACGAAGTACACTTGGGAACGATTCTTAGAACATGGAGAAAGAAATATCCTCAGGTAAAGTCCAGAAGGATGCTTTTTGTGAAACTATTGTGTGTCTTCTTAATTCCTCTCACTTAGTTAAGCCTCTCCTTACGTTGAGTAGTTTTATAATCCTTTGTATGTTTACCATGTGGTGGGACATTCCGAAGCACTTTGAGGCTTAAGGTGAAAGCAGAAATATGTTCAGACCAAAACTGGAGAGAAGCTTTCCAAGGAACTGCTTTGTGAAGAGTGCATTCCACTCACAGTGTTATACCTCTCTTCTCATGAAGCGTCGGGGAAACCTTTTTGGAGTAACACGTACCGAGTGATATTCGGGAGCATGTTGATGCCGATGATGTAAAGGGAAATAGCCTTAGACAAAATCTGGAAAGAAGCTTTCTAGGAAACTACTCTGTGATATGTGTAATCATCTCACAGAGATAAAGGTTTTCTTACATGACACAGCTTGAAAACTGTCATGGACGGATCCATGAAAGGACACTCATGAGCACACTCAGGACTATGTTGAAAAAGGAAATATCTTCAGATAAAAACTGGAAAGAAGCTTTCTCTGAATTTTCTTTTTTCTATGTTTATTCTTCTGACATAGGTGAAGGTTTCTTTACATTATGCAGCTTGGAAACTACCTAGTGTATGGATACAAGAAGGGATATTTGAGATCACATTGGGGCCTATGGTCAAATAGGAAATATAGTCAGATAAAAACTGGAGAGAAGCTTTCTGAGAAACTGCTTTGTGATGTGTGCTTCCCACTCAGGGAGTTTTAATGTTCTTCTCATAAGGCACAGTATGAACACTGTTCCGGTAAAACGAAAAGAGTGATATTCAGAGTACATTGAAGACAATGACAAAAAGTGAAATGTCGTCCAATAAAAAACAGAAAGAAGCACTCGAAGAAACTGCTCTTTGACATGCCCATTCTTTTCACAGGGTTTAAGCTTACTCTATATTTCTCAGTTTGAAAGTCGGCCTCTGAGGGTTCTGCAAAGGCATAGTATGTGGCAACTGGAGGCCTGTGTTGAGAAAGGAAATGTATCCCACAGAAAATTGGAGAGTGGCTTTCTCCACAACTCTTTTTTGATGTTTGTATTTATCTCAAAGAGTTAAATCATTCTTTGGATTGAGCAGTTTGAAATCACTGTTTCTGTGGAGTCTGAGAAAGGACGTTTGGAGACACTCTATAGAATATCCTGAAAAAGAAATAACCTCAGAGAGAAACCAGAAGGATGCTTTCTGTGAATGTGCTCTGTGTCATGTGGATTCCTCTCACACAGTTAAGCTTCTATTTTAACTGAGCAGTGTCATAACACTGTTTTTGTTTAGACTGCGAAGGGATATTCAGGAGTGATTTGAGGGTTATGGTGAGAAAGGAAACGTCTTCAGATAGAAACTGGAGAGAAGCTTTATGAGGAGCTTCTTTGTGACGTCTGCATTCCACTCATGGAAATATACATTTCTTCTCCTAGAGGATTCCGGAATCCCTTTTGGAGAAAAAGCTACCAAGAGACATTCGGGAGTATAGAGATGGCTATGGTGAAAAAGGAAATATCCTCAGACAAAACTGGAAAGAAGATTTCTGTGAAACTGTTTCGTGTTAAATGTATCTATTCATCTCGCATAGTTCAAACCTTTCTTATATTATGCAGTTTGGAAACTCCATCATACACGAATCTGCAAAGGGACATTCGGGAGCACATTGAGACCTACAGTGAAAGAGGAGATATCTTCAGTTAAAAACTGGATAGAAGCTTTCTGAGAAACTACTTGTGATGTATGCATTCCGCTCAGGGAGTTATACCTCTTTTCTCACAAGGCAATGTTTAAACACTGCACCTGTGTAACCGGAAAAATGATATTTCGGAGTGCATTGAGGACTATGGCAAATAGTGAAATACAATGAAATGAAATCGAGAAAGAAGAGTTCCAAGAATCTGCTCTCTGATATCTGCATTCACTTCTCATAATTTATGCTTACTCTACATTGCCCAGTTTTGAAATTCTGTCTTTGAAGAATCTGTGAAGGGATATTTAGTGACCCCCGGAGGCTTGTGATGAGCAAGGAAACATCTTCCGTTGAAACTTGCAGAGTAACTCTCTGAGCAACTGCTTTTTGATGTGTGTATTTGTCTCCTAGATTTAAACCGTTCTTTGGATTGAACAGATTCAAATCACTGTTTTTGTGGAATCTGAGTAAAGACATTTGGGAATGATCCTTAAACATGGAGAAAGAAATATCCTCAGATAAAATCCAGAAGGAAGCTTTCTGTGAAAGTAATCTCTGTCGTCTGAATTTCTCTCACTCAGTTAAGCCAATCCTTACGCTGAGTAGTTTTATAACCCTGTGTATGTTTAGCGTGTGATGGGACATTTGGGAGCACTATGAGGCTTATGGTGAAAAAGGAAATATGTTCAGACCAAAACTGGAGAGAAGCTTTCCGAGGAACTGTTTAGTGACGTGTGCATTCCACTCACAGAACTCCTTTGTGACATGTGCATTCCACTCACAGTGTTATACCTTTCTTCTCATACAGCGTCGGGGAAACCCTTTTGGAGAAACAGGTACCAAGTGATATTCGGGAGCATGTTGATTCCGATGATGAAAAGGGAAATAGTCTCAGACAAAACCTAGAAAGAAACTTTCTAGGAAACTACTCTGTGATATGCGTAATCATCTCACAGAGATAAAGGTTTCCTTACATTACACAGCTTGAAAACTGTCATGGACGGATCCACGAAGTTACTCTTGGGAGCACACTCAGGACTATGGTGAAAATGGAAATATCCTCAGGGAAAAACTGGAAAGAAGCTTACTGCGCATGTGCATTTCTCTATGTTTATTCTTCTCACATAGATGAAGCTTTCTTTACACTACGTAGCTTGGAAACTCCCTCGTGGGTGGATCCACAAAGGGATATT
>NW_022324421.1:0-4300 GCF_002776525.5 Piliocolobus tephrosceles
GTTTTGTTACTTAGGTTGAGGTTTGAGGTTACTCACCTGCCTTTTTCAGCATATCCAATATTTGGTTCCAACTAAAAGATGGCATATTTGGGTATTTAAAATACAAAAATCATCAATGCAGAAAATTGGCAAGAATACCAAAAAATATTGTACAACATTCTTACAGTATAGTCTTACATTCTTAGCAAGAATATCAACAAACTGTTGATGAATATATAAATTAGAAAATCATAATTTGGCAACATATCAGAAATTTCACTTAGGCATATTCTAGTAACTAGGCTGTCTACAGATGTGCACAATCACAAGAATAGTTATTGTACTGTCCAACAATTTGGAAACATATAAAAGATCATTTATAACACTGCTTCAGTGATATAAGGTGAATCAGCCCAGACTACATTTGTTAACATGGATAAATTTCAAAACATAAGATAAAAATCAGCAGAATGCATCATCTCTTATTAAATATATCATTTTAATTCTATATGTATAATTAAAAATGTGCATGAGTATGCACATGTCATGGAAAATATGCATGTGTTATAAAACACAAATTTCTTGAAGTGATTCCCTCTGAGGAGGAAAGGAGGCATCAAAACTATGCCTAACATCTGAAAAAATTATACCTGTTAATATATTCACCAAGAAGGTGAAGTACATCTTAACATTCATTATTTCCCTACAATTTTTGAGTTTTTAAAATAAATTTAAAAGATTACATCATCTACTTCATAGATTAAATTTTGTGAACCTGAGATATCACCTGTCATCAAAAACAAAGATGTACATTTTATAGATCACATTTTTAAAAAGTCTGAAAAAGCTAGGAAGTTAGATTTTAAATACATATATAATTGACTCTTAAACAATCAAAGGGTTAGAGCTCACTCCCTGCACAGTTGAAAATCTATGTATAACTATTAACTCTCCAGCCACTAATAGGCTACTGTAACCAGAAATCTTGCCAATAACATAAACAGTGAATAAACACATTTTGTATGTTATAGATTGTATACTATGGTTATGGTAAACTAGAGAAAATATATTTATCATTAAATGGAAGTTGATTATCATACAGGTCTTCATCCTTGCCATATTCACAATGAGAAGGCAGAGGAGGAAGTGTTGGTCTTGCTGTTTTCTGGGTAGCAGATACAGAATAAAATAGGCAAGTAGTGGACCCACACAGTTCAAACTTCTATTGTGTAAGAGTCAACTAGATTTATATTAATAGATTTATATTAATATACATCCATAGATTATACATATAATGTTCATTATGTGTGCATTCATATTCATTCTTATTAATTTTAACTTTTATCTCATAGAGCCATGTCCTAACAAGGGGACTTGCACCAAAAATGATAGAACAAAAGTATTTACCTATCAGAATTTTCCAATAACTTTTAAACATAACAATAGAAACCCATTCAGAAAATTAAATTTGATGTAATTAGGTAGTTATTGAAAATGAAATCTTCAGTTCTATTCCTGGCAGCAATTCATTCATCTGAATTGATTTTTAAAACCACATCCTTGTCTTTGCCTTCTTTTGAGCTATGTGGATTGATTCCATTGGGTTTCCTTCCCAATCTGCAGCCTCTCTATAGTCATCTAGTCATGGGTGTTATTTGCATCAGAATGAGATCAAGCTATGTATTCATGATAATCTGGAGAAAAGTGAGGGCATCCTCTGGGTGGTATCAGAAAAGTTGGAGGCAGCCCTGGCTTCTATGCATTGTGAGATATTCGCCTCAATTTTGAGTTTCCTAGAATTAATAAATAGCCTCTGTTTTAGTGAAAGAAAGATGGTCCTCAATACACTTGATAAATGTCTACATAGTAAGGATGAACATTTTGACTTGTATAGAAATTTAAAAGGAAACATGCTTTTGAGAGAATATCCAGCAGCTATTGACTAAAAAAAAAAAATTTTTCTTGCAGTGTAAATGACAATTTTTTTTTTTTACTGTGTGTGTGTGTGTGTTTTGAAAATATTTCTGTATTATGAGTTTGTGTTGTTATGGATTATTTATTTTATGATTTGGCTTTTCATGGTATCACAGTGCTTTTTATCATAACAGCATTTCACACCAATCACTTTGAAACTGAGGACTCTAATTCCAACATGTCAAAGACGAAGAGATGAAATGTGAAAACTGCCTGACAAGAGGCAGATATCTGTGCACCAAGAAATGATATTCACTACTCACTTCGTGAATCAGATGTATAAAATTACAGCTTCCATGGCAGTGATGGGCATTTGAGGCGATTTGTCTACAAAGGAATCTCAGATAAGCATCTTTAATAAAACTCATGTCTCCCCTGTTGGTCTGTACCTCATTATACTGTAATCCTAAGATTCAATTTTATACAAATGCATATATATCTAAACTCAAGTTTTATAATGGCATCCTATTTTATGTACTGCAATATTACCATGTGTATAGCCTTACAAGTATAATTGAAATATCAAGGCAGTGTATCTACTCTAAAATCTTCTCCACATAACTGCACAGAGTTAAAGATTTGAAAGGGTCTGGCTAGAACTACGTGCTTTACTAACTTAATTTTGTATATGTACTTTCTTCATTTGTGACACACTATCAGATGGCTGTCCTTTAAATGCAAAATATATCTTAAATAAATAGCACATAATTATTTTATTCTTCTTCAGGGTCTGTATGATGGTTAATATTATGTGTCAACTTGACTGGACCACCAGCTGTTCAGATATTTTGTCAAATGTCACCAACATTTATCTGTTATTATAGGTAAGTTTTAAAACTTATCATATAATCCTTATTCTTAATACACCATCACTGTGAGCTGAGACTTTCTGCTAGTGTTTAGGGTAGATTAACAACATAAATATGTGGCTAAAATTTGAGAAGCATTTTTCTTGATTCAATGTTTTTCCTCACACACATTTGCGTTAATCCAAGAAATCTCAGTTTTAAAAAGGCACTAACTTTGTTACTTTTTCAACATTTTTTGAGGACACACTAAAAGACAATTCATTTTCTGTGAATTCTAATTTTCATGTAAACCAAAGACTTAAATTTAGAATACAGTCAAATCTGACTAATGCTGAGTAATTTGGGGAGAGATTTGATCTTTAAAAATTCAGATTAAAAATAATTGTAAAACCAAAAGAAGGTAAGTAATACTCATAGGACAGTCACACAAACCCCAGCAGCAGAATATACATTCCTCAAGAAAACAGTGAACATGTAATATGATAGATTGCTTTCTGAGCCATAAAATAGGTCTCAGTATTTTAAATTTACGTATATAATACAAGGTTTTTTTTTATATGCCTTCGGGGGAAATATCGTTATGTATACAGTAAATAACATAGCATTAAATAAGAAAACATGTCAATTTCTAATCTTCAACTAAAGCAGTGGTTTGAGACACAGATTACAGATTTGAACATTTTTAAAGAAATAGAGCTCATGTTAATTAGAAAACTATTAAATTACAATTAAACAATAAAATAAAAAACAGAAGAATGGGAATATTGGTAAAGTTGATAAGCCAGGCTGATTAAAAAATGTGAGGAAAAACCACAAATATCAGGAAAAAGGAACATGGCATCACTGCAGTTCTTATCAGCGTTAAAGATGTCTTGTCAATAAAGTTCAAATTTTAGATGCAATGGCAACTATCTTAAATGACAGCAACTACCAGACTCACTTAAAAGGTAATATATAACCTAAAGAGCTGTACATCAAAGTAAACAGTGACATGTGATGGAAGAAGTTAGAATTTTAGGTAAAACATTCATACAAAGAAAACTCCAGTTTCAGATGATATCCCTGGGAAATTCCACCAAACTTTGAAGGAAGAAACGTTTCAAATTTCACAACTTTGTCAGAAAATAGAGTTGCAGAAAGCATTTTCAAACTCATATGAGGGCAACATTATCCTGATACTGAAACCAAAGATATAAGAAAAGTGCACAGCAACATGTTTCATAAAAATAAATACAAAAATTTGTTAAGAAAATTAAATCCACTGATACATAAAAAGATAATGCATCATTATTAATTGCAAGAATGCAAGGCTATTTAAATAATCATACCATTAAATTAATGAAAAAAATACATAACAGTAATCTCAAGTATTTAACAGAATTGAATCTCCATTTATGGTAAAACTGTCAGCAAACTAAGAATATAAGCAAAATTTCTCAACCTGATAAAAGGCATATACGATAAAACATTTAATGATTAAAACTGAATGCTTTTCCTCTAAGATCAAAAATGCAGAAAGGATTCATCACACATTAGAA
>NW_022324421.1:4400-5381 GCF_002776525.5 Piliocolobus tephrosceles
TCATACCATTAAATTAATGAAAAAAATACATAACAGTAATCTCAAGTGTTTAACAGAATTGAATCTCCATTTATGGTAAAACTGTCAGCAAACTAAGAATATAAGCAAAATTTCTCAACCTGATAAAAGGCATATACGATAAAACATTTAATGATTAAAACTGAATGCTTTTCCTCTAAGATCAAAAATGCAGAAAGGATTCATCACACATTAGAAGGCAAAGATTAAATCTGTATTTAGAGGTGGCATGATTGTCTATGCAGGAAATCTTAGGAATCTACCAAAAAAAAAAAAAGTAACTAGTACCTGTGTCTAGCAAGTTTGGGAGATATGGAGTATTTGTATATACAAGCAACAAATAATTAGAAATTACAGTAGTATTAAAATACATACTATTTAGCAATAAATTGAACAAAAGGTGTAAAAGGCCTCTAAACGGATAAAATTGTTAAGATTTCTAAGAATATAGAGCTATATCAAACTGATTGATCAAAAAATGTGATATTATGTTACTTGTCCCAAAAATATCTATAGATTCAATGCAATTTTAATTGGTATTTCATCAGGCTTTTGTATAGAAATTGTCAAGATGATTATAAAATTTACATGGAATTTCAAAAGAGAAAGTCTGGGAAAAACTACCTTGAAAGATAAAAAATTTCAAAGATTTATTCTTGTTTTGAATTATTGATACTTGCAAGAAGTTGGATAAATCTCAAAATAGCTGTGCTTTGTGAAGCCAGATCCAAAAGTATATGCACTGTAAACACCATTTACATAACCTTCTAGAAAATGAACACTATATGAAACAAAGCAGATCGGGGACTGCCAGAGGAAGGATGGGCCAGGCGCAATGGCTCACGCCTGTAATCCCAACACTTTGGGAGGCCGAGACAGGTGGATCACAACGTCAGAAGTTCGAGACCAGCCTGGCCAACATGGTGAAACCCCATCTCTACTGAAAATACAAAAAAAAAAAAA
>NW_022324421.1:5481-15331 GCF_002776525.5 Piliocolobus tephrosceles
AAAAAAAAAAAAAAAAAAAAAAAAAAAAAAAAAAAAAAAAAAAGGATTGACACAGGCATATGAGAAAACTTTCAGGGATGTTTAAATATGTTAATTATCTTGATTGTGCAGAAGTTCTCATCAGTGCAGGCAGTCCTTGCTTGGCAGGGTAGGAAAACTTCTGCATATCAGGACTGAATTCTTACATGTCAAGGTTCCATGGTAACAATGCACAACATTTTCACTTTGCACAGTGACAAAGGAAGGAAGCTTTTCACTACTCTCCACTATCCCCATATCCTACAAAGAGAGGTGGCCTCCAATATATAGTTAATTATATGGGAATTATACTAAAATAAAACTGAGACATTGTTTTACTTATCTTTTTGATGAGTATCAAATTAGCTCCACCTTTAAAGACAATTTTCTCTCACATAAATGTATACCTCTTATGCCATTATTTTTCAAATACTAGTAGCTTCTTAAATCAGCATACCCCTACATATCATCCAGAAACCATCTAGATCAACAAACGGCACAAATATAACCACTCATAACTGTTGTCCAGCATTAGTAAGAGAGAAATAATATGACAGCTCTGAGTTACATGTGTGTAATGAAATGAACATCTCAAACCAACAGAAACAGCTGCATGGGCAGTGCAGAAGTGGGTTTTATGAAGATTTCTGAGGAGGAGGAAAGTCATACCGTAAAAGGGGAAATATTACAGCCTGAGACCAGGGTGATTAGACTGGCCACAGGAAAATAGAAAGGAAGTGCTTTAACTTTTGCAGAAGGAAGAGGTAGTTTGGAAGGAACAGGCTTCCCTTGGAGCCTTGGTAGTTATAAGAAAGAAAGAAGTAGCTGATGAAAATTAAGCTTTATATATAAACAGAAGAGTATTACTGCAAAATCAATCCTCTACCAATAAGGCAACGTTAAGTTAAAGAAGCATCATTCTAAGAGAAGACACTTTAACACAAAAGTGGGTCAAATCTTTAACCCTTTTTTATGTTGAAACAGCTGCCACTGTAGTCTAAAAAAGAAAAACAAAAAACATTTAAAACTAAATAATAACTGGGGGGCACACACAAGATGACCGAATAGGAACAGCTCTAGCCTCCAGCTCCCAGAATGAGTGACACAGAAGATGGGCAATTTCTGCATTTTCAACTGAGGTACCGGGTTCATCTCACTGGGGTGTGTCAGACAGTTGGCGCAGGTCCGTGGGTGTAGTCCGATCAGCAAGAGCTGAAGCAAGGCGAGGCATCGCCTCACCTGGGAAGCCCAAGGGGGAAGGGAATTCCTTTACCTAGCCAAAAGAAACTGAGACACACAATACCTGGAAAATCATGTAACTCCCACCCTAATACTGCACTTTACCAAGGGTCTTAGCACACCAGAAGATTATGTCCCACATCTGGCCCAGAGATGCCCACGGAGCCTCCCTCATTGTAAGCACAGCAGTCTGAGATCTAACTGCAAGGCCTCAGCGAGGCTGGGAGAGGGGCGCCTGCCATTGCTGAGGCTTAAGTAGGTAAACAAAGCTGTTGGGAAGCTCAAATTGGATGGAGCCCACCACAGCTCAAGGAGGCCGGCCTGCCTCTATAGACTCCACCTCTGGGGACAAGACATAGCTAAACAAAAAGCAGCAGAAACCTCAACAGAGGTCAATGCCCCTGTCTGACAGCTTTGAAGAGAGCAGTGGATCTCCCAGCACTGAGGTTGAGATCTGAGAACAGACTGCCTGCTCAAGTGGGTCCCTGACCCCTGAGTAGCCTAACTGGGAGACATCCCCCACGAGGTGCAGACCGACACCTCACCCGGCTTGGTACACCCCTGGGAGAAGCTTTCAGGCAAGAAT
Source organism: Piliocolobus tephrosceles (assembly GCF_002776525.5). Taxonomy (NCBI): domain Eukaryota; kingdom Metazoa; phylum Chordata; class Mammalia; order Primates; family Cercopithecidae; genus Piliocolobus; species Piliocolobus tephrosceles. The sequence continues at coordinate 7,325 of NW_022324421.1, forward strand.
CAGACAGCAACACTCGCTGTTCAGCAATATTCTGTCTTCTGCAGCCTCTGCTGCTGATACCTAGGCAAACAGCGTCTGCAGAAGACCTTAAGCAAACTCCAGCAGACCTGCAGCTGAGGGTCCTGATTGTTAGAAAGGACACCCACATCAAAACTCCATCAGGACGTCACCATCATCAAAGACCAAAGGCAGATAAAACCACAAAGATGGGGAAAAAGCAGTGCAGAAAAGCTGAAAATTCAAAAAATCAGAGCGTATCTCCCCCTCCAAAGGAATGCAGCTCATCGTGAGCAGCGGAACAAAGCTGGATGGAGAGTGACTTTGACAAGTTGACAGAAGAAGGCTTCAGTCGATCAAACTTCTCAGAGCTAAAGGAGGAACTATATAGACAGCTGAAAGAAACTAAACACCTTGAAAAAAGTGGGCAATAATTAATAGCCTGCCAACCAAAAAAAGTCCCGGACCAGATGGATTCACAGCCAAATTCTACCAGAGGTACAAGGAGGAGTTGGTATCACTACTTCTGAAAAGAGTCCAATCAATAGAAAAAGAGGGAATCATCCCTAACTCATTTTACGAGGCCAACATCATCCTGATACCAAAGCCTGACACAGATACAACAAAAAAAGAATTTTACACCAATATCCATGATAAACATCGATGCGAAAATCCTCCATAAAATACTGGCAAACCAGATCCAGCAGCACATCAAAGAGCTTATCCACCATTATCAAGTGGGCTTCATCCCTGGGATGCAAGGCTGGTTCAACATACGCAAATCAATAAACGTAATCCAGCATATAAACAGAACCAAAGACAAAAAACACATGATTATCTCAATAGATGCAGAAAAGGCCTTTGACAAAATTCAACAGCCTTTCATGCTAAAAACTCTCAATAAATTCGGTATTGATGGAACGTATCTCAAAATAATAACTATTTATCACAAACCTATAGCCAATATAATACTGAATGGGCAAAAACTGGAAGCATTCACTTTGAAAACTGGCACAAGACAGGGATGCCCTCTCTCACCACTCCTATTCAACATAGTGCTGGAAGTTCTGGTTAGGGCAATCAGGCAAGAGAAAGAAATCAAGGGTATTCAGTTAGAAAAAGAAGAAGTCAAATTGTCCCTGTTTGCAGACGACATGATTGTATATTTAGAAAACCCCATTGTCTCAGCCCAAAATCTCCCTAAGCTGATAAGCAACTTCAGCAAAGTCTCAGGATACAAAATCAATGTGCAAAAATCACAAACATTCTTATACACCAGTAACCGACAGAGAGCCAAATCATGAATGAACTCCCATTCACAATTGCTTCAGAGAGAATAAAATACTTACAAGGGATTTAAAGGACCTCTTCAAGGAGAACTACAAACCACTGCTAAGTGAAATAAAAGAAGACACAAACAAATGGAAGAACATTCCTTGCTCATGGATAGGAAGAATCATTATTGTGAAAATGGCCATACTACCCAAGGTAATTTATAGATTCAATGCCATCCCCATTAAGCTACCAATGACTTTCTTCACAGAATTGGAAAAAACTTCTTTAAAGTTCACGTGGAACCAAAAAAGACCCCGTGTTGCCAAGACAATCCTATGCCAAAAGAACAAAGCTGGAGGCATCACACTACCTGGCTTCAAACTATACTACAAGGCTACAGTAAGCAAAACAGCATGGGACTGGTACCAAAACAGAGATAAAGATCAATGGAACAGAACAGAGTCCTCAGAAATAATACCACACATCTACAGCCATCTGATCTTTGACAAACCTGACCAAAACAAGAAATGGGGAAAGGATTTCCTATTTAATAAATGGTGCTGGGAAAATTGGCTAGCCATAAGTAGAAAGCTGAAACTGGATCCTTTCCTTACTCCTTATACGAAAATTAATTCAAGATGGATTAGAGACTTAAATGTGAGACCCAATACCATAAACACCCTAGAAGAAATCTTAGGTAGTACCATTCAGGACACAGGCATGGGCAAGGGCTTCATGTCTAAAACACCAAAAGCAATGGCAACAAAAGCCAAAATTGACAAATGGGATCTAATTAAACTAAAGAGCTTCTGCACAGCAAAAGAAACTACCATCAGAGTGAACAGGCAACCTACAGAATGGGAGAACATTTTTGCAATCTACTCATCGGACAAAGAACTAATATCCAGAACCTATAAAGAACTCAATCAAATTTACAAGAAAAAAAAACCCATGAAAAAGTGGACAAAAGATATGAACAGACACATGAAAAAAGGTTCACCATCACTGGCCATCAGAGAAATGCAAATCAAAACCACAATGAGATACCATCTCACACCCGTTAGAATGGCAATCATTAAAACATCAGGAAACAACAGTTGCTGGAGAGGATGTGGAGAAATAGGAACACTTTTATACTGTTGGTGGGACTGTAAACTAGTTCAACCATTGTGGAAAACAGTGTGGCGATTCCTCAAGGATCTAGACCTAGAAATACATCATTTCATCCAGCCATCCCATTACTGGGGATATACCCAAAGGATTATAAGTCATGCTGCTATAAAGAGACATGCACACATATAGTTTTTGTGGCACTATTCACAATAGCAAAGACTTGGAATTAACCCAAATGTCCATCAGTGACGGACTGGATTAAGAAAATGTGGCACATATACTCCATGGAATACTATGCAGCCATAAAAAATGATGTCCCTACAAAGGGACATGAATGCAGCTGGAAATCATTATTCTCTGCAAACTGTCGCACGAACAGAAAACCAAACACTGCATGTTCTCACTCATAGGTGGGAATTGAACAAAGAGATCACTTGGACACAGGAAGGGGAACATCACACACTGGGTCCTATTGTGGGGAGGGGGGAAAGGATGACATTAGGAGATATACCTAATGTAAATGACAAGTTAATGGGTGCAGCACACCAACATGGCACATGTATACACATGTAACAAACCTGCATGTTGTGCACCTGTACCCTAGAACTTCAAGTATAATAAAACAACAACAACAACAACAACAACAACAACAAAAAACTAAATAATGGCTGGTAATATATAAGTAAAATTTCTGCATGGAAAAATTAGAAAATGAAACATTTCAAATAACAGAAACAATCACCTCTAAAACAAGAAAGCAAAAAAAAAAAAAAACATATACAACAAATAGGAATTTAGTATCATAAAAAGTGCATTTTATACACATAAAACAGAATTCAAAATCTCAGTATCTCCTGAAAAAAACAAGAAGCTATAAGACAAATTTTAATTAAAGTGACAAAAAAGAAACAGATTTACTTTTTGCAATGAAAGTTTTCTGCAGTCAAGTTTAGTAGATAATTGCTATTTAAAACCCGTATACTAAATATACTAAAAGTAGCCACAATGCAGTCCACAGACATGACTAAGATATGCCATTTTTTAGTTTTACATGAATTATAATTTCCTCTGTGATGGATATTTGCGTTTGTATTCAGATTCAAGGAAAGATATTAGTCACCTGTATGCCATACAGTCTTCCTTACTTAAATATGTTGCCTTAATTAATTTCATCAATTCTTTGGGGTAGGTATTTTACCTTCTACTTTGTAGGTGAAATTTTGAGAAACAGCAAAGTTAAGAGTTGTGCTCAAGATCACAGAGATAATAAATGTCAAAGCCAGATTTAAATCCACTTCTCTCTGCCTCTGTGTCCAGTGTTCTTTCCATTTTTCTGCTGAGAAACTCAGTCTATTATACTCTGTAAACTGTAGGTTTCATTGATATTCATGTGTAAATAACTACTTTTTAAAAATTTAACTGAGTTGTGCATGCACTAAATGCCAGAAAATGTCATAAACATATCAAGAAAAAGTTAAAGCAGAAGGTTATCATGACAACCTCTGAAACTGAATTCTAGGTTGAGTAGATGGGGACACAGCTGAAAATAAAATAGAATTTTAGTTTGTGCTTAGGGTGTAGAAAGTTGTAAGAAAAAGAATTATATCCTAAAAAGAGCAGGATACAAAACTGACAAATTATAATATTTTTTGGTCCGTTTTTTAATGTCCATCAAAGAGCTGAGGTGGCAAAAAAAGATAGTATGAAATAAAAGCCATAAAATGACAAATTTTTCTCAGGAGATATGACATCCATGGCTGATTTCATCCTTAGCAGAAGATAGGAAGATAAATTGCAAATATCCTTTTAAGTGTAACTTAGGTGTTGACACAGTGTTTTAGAATTCCCAGGAACACCAAACAAAAGGAGTCAGTATTCCCTGCCAGCTTTTTTTCTTGAACCTACATTGTGTGCTCATGAGACAGATTGTGGGCAGGGTAGAGTAGCTGAGAGAGATTTCTTCTGAGGCATAGGCACAGCAAGTCAGCCGAAGGCAGGCAAGAACTGAAGAAAACTCAAATACTTAAATCTCATACTGATTTTGAGTCTTTTGGCATCTGCAGCTAGGGCGAAGGACTGAGAAAACACTGCCTCTTTTAAGTACAGACATACAGAGCCCACTCAAGTCTAAAGACAGGGTCAAAAAACTTAGAGAAATTCTACAGGTACACACTGGACCTTATTCTGAGTACAATGAAGCAGGCAACTTTATTACGGTAGTCAGGAGACCTAAAAGAGTTGCACCAATTGAGGATCAAGACTATGGAGTTTGTAGATGGCTGAGAATCAGACAGAGAACTAAGACAAATGTACTGGGTAATATTATTTTCCATAGTTTACCTATACGTAAAATATATAATAATAAGAGTAGCAAAAAACTGGCACTACAAACTAGAAATCAATCATTGCTGAAAAATAATAATAGAGATGACCCATTACATGGATAGATATACCACATCTATTGAGCAGATGACCCAATATTAAGAGGTCAATCTTCCCCAAGTTGCTTTATAATTCAATGTTATTATAATGAAAATACTTTAAGATATTTTTGTATTAATATGCACATATAAAATTTGTACAAAACTGCAAATAATATACGATATCCAAAATAATATTGAAAAGAAAGAATATATATTGAAGACATATTACCAGATTATAGAGCTACAGTAACTGAGAGAGCATGATATTGGATAAAGGACATACAAAGAGTTCTGTGGAAAGAGCATCAAGAGTCTCACCCATATTGAATGAATGAATGAATGCCAAAGCAATGCAATGAGTAAAGGAATGTCATATTAGAAGTGATGTGAAAACAACGTACTCTCTACATAAACATTTACCTTAAAATAATACTGCAGACATAAAACTCACAATTCAAACAATAAATTTATGGAAGAAAATTCTTTGAAAGATTGGGACCCTAAAGTCAAGCAAACATTTTTAGGAGGGGCTCAGATTACTAATAAAAATAATAAATTAGACTTTACTGTCATTAAAGTCCTTTACGCATCCAAAGTGATTACATAGTAAATGAATACACTAGCCAAAGTTTGTGAAAATGTATGTGTAAATACACATCTAAGAACTCATAAATGGAATATATAAACAACTCATGAAATTCAATAATAAATAGACTAGCAGTAGAAACTAAAATAGACAAGTGACTTGAAATACGCTTTACCAAAGAGTATGTAGAAATGGTTAAAGTACTCAACATCATTAATCATCACTGCAACAAAAATTAAACCTCAATGACATAGTCCAATACCTTCAGCCTAATGGTTAAAATACAAAAAGCTGGGCAGAGGACCCAAGATGGCTGACATCTTCCACTGAGAGAGGAACATCTCCCACCAAGAGACTGGGACATTGAGAAGACTGGCACACTTTGAACAGACCTTTAGAGGACAGAAATTGAGAGTGGATAGACTAAGGATGCAGACGCTGAGCTGAAATGAGAGGTAGCAGGGAACTCTGCAGGGGACTACTGAGACTTCTTCCTGGTCTCTAGAGACTCCAGGGGAAGGAGTAAGTTGAATAAGTGAGGAGTATCCCACTATTGCTACGGACATCTAGAATCCTGGCATCAGCAGATCCCATGAACACCATAGAAACTTGAGCTGGTAGCGAGAGCTACTTAGAGAGACAGGAGGAGCAGTGCTCCAGCCTGTGCAGAGTCCAGAGGGTTTGGGGCAGCAATGCCTGCAGTGGAGCATCGCCAGCCAGAGATACCCATCTCCCAAGACTTACCATTGCTACTTTAAGAGACTTTAGCCTTGGGATGACTATCAGACCTAGACAGAATAGGGTGGTCTTGTCTATGAGATGGGGTCAGTTCAATCTGAGCACCACCCTATCTGCTGACCTCGCCAAGGGCCCCAGCATGGCCATGGCCATGGCCATGTAGCACAGCCTCAGATGCCCAAGCAGGGTACCTTCTGAGGGCCCTCATCACAGGTCTCTCACCAGCAGATGGCAACGGATTATCAGAGCTCTCCAGCCAACTGGACCCACTGATATGCACCAGTTCCCCTGCACCCTTCCCCTGGTACAGCACCCCCAGGCCCTGCCCCGCTTTGCCTGCATGCACTCACCCATGGCCACACCACCTCTGGTTTGCCAGGGCACGTACATGTGGACCTCTCCTCCCCTCCCCTACTGGCATGCAAGTGTGTGCATAGCCCACTGGTGCCACTGCACAAGCACACCCCACTGTCCCCATGCCCTCTTGCTGATGCACAGCACCTAGCTGCACTGCCATTGCTAGTGCCACCACGCACATGAATGCTGGAAGCCCTTCCCTATCCAGTGCCCCACCCCTGCCAAGCTACAATTGCCAGTGGAGCAAGCACACGCAGGAACAATCGCAGCCCCACTGCCATCAGTGTCCTGTCCCAGCCAATGCACATGCAACTTGATATGCTTCGGTAGCTGCTGGCATGTGTGAGCAAATACAAGATCCCACTGCCCCAGCGAAACTCTTTGCCTGGTAACACCCATTGGAGTCTCATGGCAAGCAGACCAGGAACACCTCAGCCCCTCCAGTGCAGCAGGTTTCTAACATCTAGGGGCCAGAGACCAAAGCCAGGGTTCTGGTGCCAGCCACTCAGAATTGGAGCAGACAGTCCAGGAGTGCCAAGCTCAGCCTTGGCCCCCTAAAATCTTCCAGAAACACAGTCAATTGACTGAACTCATATTATATATACCAAAATCAAACCCCCCAGAGCATCAAAGAAGATAACAACTAAAAACAATATCCACAGGAGAGCAATATCAAAAATGGAAGGAACATGATCCTACACATGAGAGGAACAGTACAAAAACCTTGTCAACTAAAAAAGCCAGCCTGTCGTCTTACCTCCAAACAACCACACTATTTCCCTAGCAGTGGTCCTTAACCAGGCTAAAATGACAGATGTATAATTCAGAATATGGATATGAACAAAGATCATCGAGATTGAGCAGAGAGTTGTAACTCAATCTGCGGAATACAGTAAAACAATTCAAGAGCTGAAAGACAAAATGTCAATTTTACGAAAACACCTAACTGTACCGATAGAGCTGAAAAGCTTACTTCAAGAATTCCATAATACAATTCCAAGTATTAAACAGCAGAATCAACTGGGCTATGGAGAGAATCTCAGAGCCCAAGAACTGTTTCTCAAAAATAACTCAGAACATTTTTTAAACAATGAATAAATAGAACTTATGAGAAATATGAGATTACATAAAAAGATGAAAAATATGACTCATAGGTATCCCTGAAAAAGGGAGAGAAAGCAAGCAACTTAGAACACATATTTGAGGATACTATCCATGAAAACTACCCCAACCTCACTAGAGAGGCAGACATTCAAATTCAGGAAATGTAGAGAACCTCTGTGAGATGCTATGCAAGACGATCATCTCTAAGACAAGACACATAGTCATCAGATTCTGAGACTGAAATGAAAGAAACATGGTAAAGGCAAATAGAAGGAGCAAGTCACCTAGTAAGGGAACCCCATTGGGCTAATAGCAGACCAGTCAGCAGAAACCCTGAAAGCCAGAGGAGACTGGGGGCCTATGCTCAATATTCTTAAAGAAAATAAATGCCAGTGATGAATTTTATATCCAGCC
>NW_022324422.1:0-1367 GCF_002776525.5 Piliocolobus tephrosceles
CGTGACAAAATGATATTTGGTTGGTGTACACATGTCAAATTTTTAACACTTAAGCAATCCAAGGACTAAGTTTTTGGGCATTCCAATGTTTTTAGAGCAGGAATTGAGAGAACACAGTGAAGCAAATGCAAAGATAAGAGTATACAAGGACATTCAGGAGAGTGGTCACAGTATGGAAAAAGTTACAAATTGCGTATTAAAGATGAGAATGGCAAATACTGCAGATAGATCAAGCAAGATGAAGACTAAGAATTGACTATTGTAATCAGTGATTAAGAAGTCATTGCTGACCTTGTATTGGAAGTTTTTACAGTGACAAGAGCAATAGGCTTGCTTGGAATGGGCTCAAGAGGTATTATGAAAAGAAGCATTACAATAAATGAGGGAAGTGAAGTATTGTAAGGAGTGTTGTTGTAAAGAAAAAAACCAGGTTTTTATATAAAGCAGAGGGAGAGACAGGATCAGCAGTGAGCTCAGCAGTTTTTTAAATTTGTTTTAAGATAAGAGAAAAAGTACCCCATTTTTAGTTGTGTGCACACAACTAAAAATAAATAAAGCAAAGGTAAAAATTGAAGAAATGGGGTACTTTAGGAAAATGGTGATAGTAGAATCTATTGTAGAACTGAAGGTGTTGCCTTTGGATAGAAGCATGAATAATTTATTTCTAATGAAACAGGAAAAATGTATATATTGTCATAAAAAACTATTACAAGGTTGTAATAGTGGTGGAAACATCTAGAAGGTATTTTGGCTGCTAGAATTTGTTTCATAAAGCAAGAGCTGACCTCATCAGATAAGAGTGTAGATTTTGGAGGTTTGTGAAGAAAGGACAGGGTCTGAAATGGTCATCAAGGAAGATGGCAGATTGAATGGAGAATGGAAACACCTAATACAATTGTTGAGCAGCAGTAGGAGTATGTAAGAAGCTGGCAAACATGCTTCTGTATGTGAACAATCTGCATGATAGTTTGTTTTACACCACTAAGCTCAAGTAGGTATATAGAGGTTCAAGGTACACAGAGAATGTGAACTAGGATTGTGGTGTTACTAAGGGAGTGGAAGACATAGGTGAGGGATTGATTATAATGTTTTACCATGAAATTTAAGCTGGGTAAAGATACAAAAGAAGGTAAGAAATAAGAGAGGAATAATGTAATACAAGAGGGGCAGTAAACCTTAAGTTCTGGTTATTGGTGTTGGGATCTTAGAGCATGTAAGCTAGTGAAGGGGTGGAATTAGAGAGGAATTGAAATTGACACTATGGAAAGTGTGTGCTTATTAGTAATGGTAAGTTCTAGGGTACAAATATGATTGTTGGGTGAGTTATCCATGTCAATATTTAAAGCATCGAGAGTTATGAAAGTAGT
>NW_022324423.1:0-5597 GCF_002776525.5 Piliocolobus tephrosceles
AATATCCCTTTGTGGATCCACCCACGAGGGAGTTTCCAAGCTACGTAGTGTAAAGAAAGCTTCATCTATGTGAGAAGAATAAACATAGAGAAATGCACATGCGCAGTAAGCTTCTTTCCAGTTTTTCCCTGAGGATATTTCCATTTTCACCATAGTCCTGAGTGTGCTCCCAAGAGTAACTTCGTGGATCCGTCCATGACAGTTTTCAAGCTGTGTAATGTAAGGAAACCTTTATCTCTGTGAGATGATTACGCATATCACAGAGTAGTTTCCTAGAAAGTTTCTTTCTAGGTTTTGTCTGAGACTATTTCCCTTTTCATCATCGGAATCAACATGCTCCCGAATATCACTTGGTACCTGTTTCTCCAAAAGGGTTTCCCCGACGCTGTATGAGAAGAAAGGTATAACACTGTGAGTGGAATGCACATGTCACAAAGGAGTTCTGTGAGTGGAATGCACACGTCACTAAACAGTTCCTCGGAAAGCTTCTCTCCAGTTTTGGTCTGAACATATTTCCTTTTTCACCATAAGCCTCATAGTGCTCCCAAATGTCCCATCACACGCTAAACATACACAGGGTTATAAAACTACTCAGCGTAAGGATTGGCTTAACTGAGTGAGAGAAATTCAGACGACAGAGATTACTTTCACAGAAAGCTTCCTTCTGGATTTTATCTGAGGATATTTCTTTCTCCATGTTTAAGGATCATTCCCAAATGTCTTTACTCAGATTCCACAAAAACAGTGATTTGAATCTGTTCAATCCAAAGAACGGTTTAAATCTAGGAGACAAATACACACATCAAAAAGCAGTTGCTCAGAGAGTTACTCTGCAAGTTTCAACGGAAGATGTTTCCTTGCTCATCACAAGCCTCCGGGGGTCACTAAATATCCCTTCACAGATTCTTCAAAGACAGAATTTCAAAACTGGGCAATGTAGAGTAAGCATAAATTATGAGAAGTGAATGCAGATATCAGAGAGCAGATTCTTGGAACTCTTCTTTCTCGATTTCATTTCATTGTATTTCACTATTTGCCATAGTCCTCAATGCACTCCGAAATATCATTTTTCCGGTTACACAGGTGCAGTGTTTAAACATTGCCTTGTGAGAAAAGAGGTATAACTCCCTGAGCGGAATGCATACATCACAAGTAGTTTCTCAGAAAGCTTCTATCCAGTTTTTAACTGAAGATATCTCCTCTTTCACTGTAGGTCTCAATGTGCTCCCGAATGTCCCTTTGCAGATTCGTGTATGATGGAGTTTCCAAACTGCATAATATAAGAAAGGTTTGAACTATGCGAGATGAATAGATACATTTAACACGAAACAGTTTCACAGAAATCTTCTTTCCAGTTTTGTCTGAGGATATTTCCTTTTTCACCATAGCCATCTCTATACTCCCGAATGTCTCTTGGTAGCTTTTTCTCCAAAAGGGATTCCGGAATCCTCTAGGAGAAGAAATGTATATTTCCATGAGTGGAATGCAGACGTCACAAAGAAGCTCCTCATAAAGCTTCTCTCCAGTTTCTATCTGAAGACGTTTCCTTTCTCACCATAACCCTCAAATCACTCCTGAATATCCCTTCGCAGTCTAAACAAAAACAGTGTTATGACACTGCTCAGTTAAAATAGAAGCTTAACTGTGTGAGAGGAATCCACATGACACAGAGCACATTCACAGAAAGCATCCTTCTGGTTTCTCTCTGAGGTTATTTCTTTTTCAGGATATTCTATAGAGTGTCTCCAAACGTCCTTTCTCAGACTCCACAGAAACAGTGATTTCAAACTGCTCAATCCAAAGAATGATTTAACTCTTTGAGATAAATACAAACATCAAAAAAGAGTTGTGGAGAAAGCCACTCTCCAATTTTCTGTGGGATACATTTCCTTTCTCAACACAGGCCTCCAGTTGCCACATACTATGCCTTTGCAGAACCCTCAGAGGCCGACTTTCAAACTGAGAAATATAGAGTAAGCTTAAACCCTGTGAAAAGAATGGGCATGTCAAAGAGCAGTTTCTTCGAGTGCTTCTTTCTGTTTTTTATTGGACGACATTTCACTTTTTGTCATTGTCTTCAATGTACTCTGAATATCACTCTTTTCGTTTTACCGGAACAGTGTTCATACTGTGCCTTATGAGAAGAACATTAAAACTCCCTGAGTGGGAAGCACACATCACAAAGCAGTTTCTCAGAAAGCTTCTCTCCAGTTTTTATCTGACTATATTTCCTATTTGACCATAGGCCCCAATGTGATCTCAAATATCCCTTCTTGTATCCATACACTAGGTAGTTTCCAAGCTGCATAATGTAAAGAAACCTTCACCTATGTCAGAAGAATAAACATAGAAAAAAGAAAATTCAGAGAAAGCTTCTTTCCAGTTTTTATCTGAAGATATTTCCTTTTTCAACATAGTCCTGAGTGTGCTCATGAGTGTCCTTTCATGGATCCGTCCATGACAGTTTTCAAGCTGTGTCATGTAAGAAAACCTTTATCTCTGTGAGATGATTACACATATCACAGAGTAGTTTCCTAGAAAGCTTCTTTCCAGATTTTGTCTAAGGCTATTTCCCTTTACATCATCGGCATCAACATGCTCCCGAATATCACTCGGTACGTGTTACTCCAAAAAGGTTTCCCCGACGCTTCATGAGAAGAGAGGTATAACACTGTGAGTGGAATGCACTCTTCACAAAGCAGTTCCTTGGAAAGCTTCTCTCCAGTTTTGGTCTGAACATATTTCTGCTTTCACCTTAAGCCTCAAAGTGCTTCGGAATGTCCCACCACATGGTAAACATACAAAGGATTATAAAACTACTCAACGTAAGGAGAGGCTTAACTAAGTGAGAGGAATTAAGAAGACACACAATAGTTTCACAAAAAGCATCCTTCTGGACTTTACCTGAGGATATTTCTTTCTCCATGTTCTAAGAATCGTTCCCAAGTGTACTTCGTCAGATTCCACAAAAACAGTGATTTCAATCTGCTCAATCCAAAGAACGGTTTAAATCTAGGAGATGAATACACACATCGCAAAGCAGTTGCTCAGAATGTTACTCTGCTGGTTTCATCGAAAGATGTTTCCTTGCTCACTACAATCCTCTGGGCATCACTAAATATCCCTTCACAGATTCTTCAAAGACAGAATTTCGAAAATGAGCGACAATGAGTAAGAATAAATTCTGTGAAGTGAATGCACATATCAGAGAGCAGATTGTTGGAACGCTTCTTTCTCGATTTTATTTCAGTATATTTCACTATTTGCCATAGTCCCCATTGCGCTGCAAAATATCAGGTTTTCGGTTACACAGGAAGAGTGTTTAAACACTGCCTTGTGAGAAAAGAGGTATAATTCCCTGAGCGGAATGCATACATCACAAAGTAGTTTCTCAGAAAGCTTGTATCCAGTGTTTATCTGAAGATATCTCCTCTTTCACCGTAGGCTTGAATGTGCTCCCCCATGTCCCTTTGCAGATTTGTGCATGACGGAGTTTCCAAACTGCATAATATAAGAAAGGTTTGACCTATGTGAGATGAATAGATATATCTAACAGGAAGCAGTTTCACAGAAATCTTCTTTCCAGTTTTTGTCTAAGGATATTTCCTTTTTCACCATAGCCATCCCTATACTCCCGAATGTCTCTTGGTAGCTTTTTCTCCAAAAGGGATTCCAGAATCCTCTAGGAGAAGAAAGGTATATTTCTGTGAGTGGAATGCACACGTCACAAAGCAGTTCCTCAAAAGATTCTCTCCAGTTTAAGTCTGAATGTATTTCCATTTTCACCATATGCCTCAAAGTGCTCCCGAATGTCCCACCACACGGTAATCACACACAGGGTTTTAAAACTACTCAATGTAATGAGAGGCTTAACTAAGCAAGAGGAATTAAGATGACACAGAGTTGTTTCACAGAAATCTTCCTTCTGGATTTTACCTGAGGATATTTCTTTCTCCTTGTTCTAAAAATCGTTCCCAAATGTCCTTCCTCAGATTCCACAAAAAGAGTGATTTGAATCATCTCAATCCAAAGAACGGTTTAAATCTATGAGAAGAATACACACATTGCAAAGCAGTTGCTCAGAAAGTTACTCTGCAGGTTTCATCTGAAGATGTTTCCTTGCTCACCACAAGCCTCCGGGGGTCACTAAATATATCTTGACAGATTCTTCAAAGACAGAATTTCGAAACTGGGCAACATAGAGTAAGCATAAATTCTGTGAAGTGAATGCGTATATCACTGAGCAGATTCTTGGAACGCTTCTTTCTCGATTTTATTTCAGTATATATCACTGTTTGCCATTTTCCTCAATGCGCTCTGAAATATCACCTTTTCGGTTACACAGGAACAGTGTTTAAACACTGCCTTGTGAGAAAAGAGGCATAACTCACTGAGCAGAATGCATGAATCACAAGTAGTTTATAACAAATCCTTTATCCAGTTTTTATCTGAAGATATATCCTCTTTCACCGTAAGCCTGAATGTGCTCCTGAATGTCCCTTCGCGTATTCATGCATGTCGGAGTTTCCAAACTGCATAATATAAGAAAAGTTTAAACTATGCGAGATGAATAGATATATCTAACATGAAGCAGTTTCTCCAAAATCTTCTTTCCAGTTTTGTCTGAGGATATTACCTTTTTCACCATAGCCATCCCTATATTGCCAATGTCTCCTGGTAGCTTTTCCTTCAAAAGGGATTCTGAAATCCTCTAGGAGAAGAAAGGTATATTTCTCTGAGTGGAATGCACACGTCACAAAGCAGTTCCACGGAAAGCTTCTCTCCAGTTTCGGTCTGAACATATTTCTTTGTTCCCCAGAAGTCTCAAAGTGCTCCCAAATGTCCCATCACATGCTAAGCATACACAGGGTTATAAAACTACTCTACGTAAGGAGAGGCTTAACTATGCAAGAGGATTTAAGATGACAGAGAGTAGTTTCACAGTAAGCTTCCTTCTGGATTTTACCTGAGGATATTTCTTTCTCCATGTTCTAAGGATCTTTCCCAAATGTCCTTCCTCAGTTTCCACAAAAACAGTGATTTCAATCTGCTCAGTTCAAATAACACTTTCAATATAGCAGACGAATACACACATTGCAAAGCAGTTGCTCAGACATTTACTCTGCAGGTTTCATCGGAAGGTGCTTCCTTGCTCACCACAACCCTCCGGGCATCATTAAATATCCCTTCACAGATTCTTCAAAGACAGAATTTCAAAAATGGGCAATGTAGAGTAAGCATAAATTCTGTGAAGTGAATGCATATATCAGAGAACAGATTCTTGGAACACTTCTTTCTCGATTTTATTGCAGTATATTTCACTATTGGTAATAGTCCTCACTGCTTTCTGAAATATCAGTTTTTTGGTTACACAAGAACAGTGTTCAAACACTGTCTTTTGAGAAAAGTGGTATAACTCCCTGAGTGGAGTGCATACATCACAAATAGTTTCTCAGAAAGCTTGTATACAGTTTTTATCTGAAGATATCTCCTCTTTCACCGTTGGCCTGAGTGTGCTCCCAAATGTCCCTTTGGGGATTTGTGCATGACGAAGTTTCCAAATTGCATATTAAAAGAAAGGTTTGAACTATGTGATA
>NW_022324424.1:0-16744 GCF_002776525.5 Piliocolobus tephrosceles
TCATCAGTTTGCAAAAACAGTTTTCAGGTAATCTGCAGTGGGATATTTCTCAGCGCTATGAAGCTTATGGTGACAAAGGAAATATCCTCGGAGGAAAAATAGACTGAAGCTTCCTAATAAACATCTGGTTGATGTGTGAATTTCTTCTCTCAGAGTTACACTTATATTTCATGGAGCAGGCCATTAGCACTGTCTTTGAAAAATCTAAGAAATGTTACTTTGGAATGCGTTGAGGCCTATGTTGATAAAGGAAATATAAAAAGTTAAAATCGAGAGAGAAACTTTCTGAGAAATTTCTTTGTGATCTGTGAATTCATCTGAAAGAGTTACAAGTTATTCCTCAGGACGCAGTTTGCTAACACTCTTTTCGTGGATTCATGAAAGTGATATTTGGGAGCCAATTTGGGCCCATTGTGAAAAAGGAAGTATCCACATAACAACTAGAGAATAGCTTTGTGAGAGAATGCTTTTAAAGGTGTGACTTCATCACACAGAGTTCCACCCTTCCTTTCTTGGAACAGTTTGCTAACACTGTTGTGGTGGATTCTGCAATGTTGTGTTTGGGAGCTCTTTGAGGGCTATGGGGAGAAAGGATATAGCCTCAGACACAAACTGGAAAGAAGCCTTCTGTGAAACCGCACTGCGATGTGTGAATGCAACTCACAGAGTTACACGTTTCCCTTAAGTCATCAGTTTGCTAACATAGTTTTCTGGAAATCTGCAATGGAATATTTCTCAGTGCAAAGGAAGCTTATGGTGACAAAGGAAATATCCTCGGAGGAAAACTAGAAAGAAGCTTCCTAAGAAACTTCTGGTTGATGTGTGAATTCATCTGTCAGAGTTACACTAATATTACGTGGAGCAGGCCATTAGCTCTGTCTTTGAAGTATCTAAGTAATGTTACTTTGGAACGCGTTGAGGCCTACGCTTATAAAGGAAATATCAACAGTTAAAAACGAGATAGAAGCGTTCTGAGAAATTTCTTAGCGATCTGTGAATTCATTTCACAGAGTTGCAAGTTATTCCTCAGGAAGCAGTTTGCTAACACTCTTTTTGTGGAACCGGCAAAGTGATATTTGGGAGCCAATTCGGGCCCATTGTGAGAAAGGAATTATCCACACATAACAACTAGAGAAGAGCTTTCTGAGAGATTGCTTTTAGATGTGTGACTTCATCACACCGAGTTCCACCCTTCCCTTCTTGGAACAGTTTGCTAACACTGCTGTGGTGGATTCTGCAATGTGATATTTGGGAGCTCATTGAGGGCTATGAGGAGAAAGGATATATCCTCAGACAGAAACTGGAAACAAGCCTTCTGTGAAACTGCACTGCGATGTGTGTATGCAACTCACAGAGATACACGTTTCTTTTCATTCTTCAGTTTTTTAACAGTTTTCTGGAAATCTGCAATGGGATATTTCTCAGCGCTCTGAAGCTTACGGTGACAAAGGAAATATCCTCGGAGAAAAAGTAGAAAGAAGCTTCCTAAGAAACTTCTGGTTGATGTGTGAATTCATCTCTCAGAGTTACACTTATATTTCATGGAGGAGGCCATTAGTACTGTCTTTGAAGAATCTAAGCAATGTTACTTTGGAACGCGTTGAGGCCTATGCTGATAAAGGAAATATGAACAGTTAAAAACGAGAGAGAAGCTTTCTGAGAAATTTATTTGTGATCTGTGAATTCATCTCACAGAGTTTCAAATTATTCCTCACGAAGCCGTTTGCTAACACTGTTTTCGTGGAATCGGCAAAGTGATATTTGGGAGCCAATTCAGGCCTATTGTAAAAAAGGAAGTATCCACACATAACAACTAGAGAATAGCTTTCTGAGAGATTGCTTTTAGATGTGTGACTTCATCACACAGAGTTCCACCCTATCCTTGTTGGAACAGCTTGCTAACACTGTTTTGGTGGATTGTGCAATGTGATATTTGGAAGCTCATTTAGGGCTGGGGAGAAAGGATATATCCTCAGACAGAAACCAGAAAGAAGCCTTCTGTGAAACTGCACTGCAATGTGTGAATGCAAGTCACAGAGATACACGTTTCTCCTCAGGGGTCATTTTGCTAACACAATTTTCTGGAAATCTGCAATGGAATATTTCTCAGCGCTATGAAGCTTATGGTGACAAAGGAAATATCCTCGGAGGAAAACTACAAAGAAGCTTCCTAAGAAACTTCTGGTTGATGTGTGAATTCACCTCTCAGAGTTACACTTATATTTCATGGAGCAGGCCATTAGCACTGTCTTTGAAGAATCTACGAAATGTTACTTTGGAACGCATTGAGGCCTAAGCTGATATACGAAATATCAACAGTTAAAAATGAGAGAGAAGCTTTCTGAGAAATTTCTTTGTGATCTCTGAATTCGTCTCACTGAGGTACAAGTTATTTCTCAAGAAACAGTTTGCTAAAACTCTTTTTGTGAAATCGGCAATGTGATATTTGGGAGCCAATTTGGGACCATTGTTGAAAAGGAAGTATCCACACATAACAACTAGAGAATAGCTTTCTGAGAGATTGCTTTTAGATGTGTGACTTCATCACACAGAGTTCCACCCTTCCCTTCTTGGAATAGTTTGCTAACACTGTTGTCGTGGATTCTGGAAAGTGATATTTGGGAGCTCACTGAGCGCTATGGGGAGAAAGGATATATCCTCAGAAAGAAACTGGAAAGAAGCCTTCTGTGAAACTGCACTGCGATGTGTGAATGCTACTCACAGAGTTACACGTTTGTCTTCAGTAATCAGTTTGCTAACACAGTTTTCTAGAAATCTGCAATGGGATATTTCTCAGCGCTACGAAGCTTATGGTGACAAAGGAAATATCCTCGGAGAGAAACTACAAAGAAGCTTCCTAAGAAACTTCTGGATGATGTGTGAATTCATCTCTCAGAGTTACACTTATATTTCATAGAACAGGCCATTAGCACTGTCTTTGAAGAATCTAAGAAATGTTACTTTGGAACGCATTGAGGCCAACGCTAATAAAGGAAATATCAAGAGGTAAAAATGAGAGAGAAGCTTTCTGAGAAATTTCTTTGTGATCTGTGAATTCATCTCACAGAGTTACAAGTTATTCCTCAGGAAGCAGCTTCCTAACACTCTTTTCGTGGGATGGGCAAAGTTATATTTGGGAGCCAATTTGGGCCCATTGTGAAAAAGGAAGTATCCACACATAACAACTAGAAAAGAGCTTTCTGAGAGATTGCTTTTAGATGTGTGACTTCATCACACAGATTTCCACCCTTCCCTTCTTGGAATAGTTTGCTAACACTGTTTTCGTGGATTCTGCAAAGTGATATTTGGGAGCTCACTGAGCGCTATGGGGAGAAAGGATATATCCTCAGACAGAAACGGGAAAGAAGCCTTCTGTGAAACTGCACTGCGATGTGTGAATGCAACTCACAGAGTTACACGTTTCCCTTCAGTCATCAGTTTGCTAACGCAGTTTTCTGGAAATCTGAAATGGTATATTTCTCAGCGCTATGAAGCTTATTGTGACAAATTAACTATCCTCGGAGGAAAACTAGAAAGAAGCTTCCTAAAAATATTCTGGTTGATGTGCGAATTCATCTCTCAGTGTTACACTTATATTTCTTAGAGCAGGCCATTAGCACTGTCTTTGAAGAATCTAAGATATGTCACTTTGGAACGCTTAGAGGCCTTCGCTGATAAGGGAAATATCAACAGTTAAAAACGAGAGAGAAGCTTTCTGAGAAAATTCTTTGTGATCTGTGAATTCATCTCACAGAGTTGCAAGTCATTCGTCAGGAAGCATTTTGCTAACCCTCTTTTCGTGGAATGAGCAAAGTAGTACTTCGGAGCCAATACGGACCCAATGTGAAAAAGGAAGTATCAACACATAACAACCCGAGAATACCTTTCTGAGAAACTGCTTTTAGATGTATGACTTCATCACACACTGTTCCACCCTTCCCTTCTTAAAACAGTTTGCTAAAACTGTTTTCGTGGATTCTGCAATGTGATATTTAGGAGCTCAATGATGGCTATGGGGAGAAAGGATATATAATCAGACAGAAACTGGAAAGAAGCCTTCTGTGAAACTGCACTGCGATGTGTGAATGCAACTCACAGAGTTACACGTTTCTCTTCAGTCATCAGTTTGCTAACACAGTTTTCTGGAAATCTGCAATGGGATATTTCTCAGCTCTATGAAGCTTATGGTGTCAAAGGAAATATCCTTGGAGGAAAACTAGAAAGAATCTTCCTAAGAAACCTCTGATTGATGTGTGAATTCATCTCTCAGAGTTACACTTACATTTCATGGAGCAGGCCTTTAGCACTGTCTTTGAAGTATCTAAGAAATGTTACTTTGGAACGCATTGAGGCCTACGCCGATAAAGGAAATATCAAGGGTTAAAAACGAGAGAGAAGCTTTCTGAGAAATTTCTTTGTGATCTGTGAATTCATCTCACAGAGTTATAAGTTATTCCTCAGGAAGCAGTTTGCTAACACTCTTTTCGTGGAATCGGCAAAGTGATCTCTGGGAGCCAATTCGGGCCCTTTGTGAAAAAGGAAGTATCCGCACATAACAACCAGAGAATAGCTTTCTGAGAGGTAGCTTTTAGATGTGTGACTTCATCACACAGAGTTCCACCCTTCCCTCTTGGAACAGTTTGCTAACACTGTTGTCGTGGATTCTGCAATGTGATATTTGGGAGGTCATTGAGGCCTATGGGAGAAAGGATATATCCTCAGACAGAAACTGGAAAGAAGCCTTCTGTGAAACTGCACTGCCATGTGTGAATGCAACTCACAGAGTTACACGCGTTTCTCCTCAGTCATCAGTTTCCTGACACAGTTTTCTAGAAATCTGCAATGGGATATTTCTCAGCGCTATGAAGCTTATGGTGACAAAGGAAATATCCTCGGAGGAAAACTAGAAAGAAGCTTCCTAGGAAACTTCTGGTTGATGTGTGAATTCATCTCTCAGAGATCCACTTATATCTCATGGAGCAGGCCATTAGCACTGTCTTTGAAGAATCTAAGATATGTGACTTTGGAACGCATTGAGGCCTACGCTGATAAAGGAAATATCAACTGTTAAAAATGAGAGAGAAACTTTCTGAGAAATTTCTTTGTGATCTGTGAATTCATCTCACAGAGTTAAAACTTATTCCGCAGGAAGCAGTTTGCCAGCACTCTTTTCGTGGAATGGGCAAAGTGATATTTTGGAGCCAATGTGGGCACATTGTGAAAAAGAAAGTATCCACACATAACAACTAGAGAATAGCTTTCTAAGAGATTGCTTTTAGAGGTGTGACTTCATCACACAGAGTTCCACCCTTCCCTTCTTGGAATAGTTTGCTAACACTGTTGTCGTGGATTCTGGAAAGTGATATTTGGGAGCTCACTGAGCGCTATGGGGAGAAAGGATATATCCTCAGAAAGAAACTGGAAAGAAGCCTTCTGTGAAACTGCACTGCGATGTGTGAATGCTACTCACAGAGTTACACGTTTGTCTTCAGTAATCAGTTTGCTAACACAGTTTTCTGGAAATCTGCAGTGTGATATTTCTCAGCGCTATGAAGCTTATGGTGACAAAGGAAATATCCTCGGAGGAAAACTAGAAAGAAGTTTCCTAAGAAAATTCTGGTTGATGTGTGAATTCATCTCTCAGAGTTACAAGTAAATATCATGGAGCAGGCCATTAGCACTGTCTTTGAAAATCTTATATATGTTAATTTGGAACGCATGGAGGCCTACGCTGATAAAGGAAATATCAACAGTTAAAAACGAGAGAGAATCTTTCTGAGAAATTTCTTTGTGATCTGTGAATTCGTCTCACAGAGTTCCAAGTTATTCCTCAGGAAGCAGTTTGCTAACAATCTTTTCGTGGAATCTGCAAAGTGATAATTGGGGGCCAATTCAGGCCCTTTATAAAAAAGGAAGTATCCACATATAACAACTAGAGAATAGGTTTCTGAGAGATTGGTTTTAAATGTGTGACTTCATCACACCGAGTTCCACCCTTCCCTTCTTGGAACAGTCTGCTAATACTGTTGTGGTGGATTTTGCAATGTGACATTTGGGAGCTCATTGAGGGCTATGAGGAGAAAGGATATATCCTCAGACAGAAACTGGAAAGAAGCCTTCCCTTAAACTGCAATGCGATGTGTGAATGCAACTCACAGAGTTACATGTTTCTCTTCAGTCATCAGTTTGCTAACACAGTTTTCTGGAAATATGCAATGGGTTATTTCTCAGCGCTATGAGGCTTATGGTGACAAAGGAAATGTCCTCAGAGGATAACTAGACAGAAGCTTCCTAAGAAACTACTTGTTGATGTGAGAATTCATCTCTCAGAGTTACACTTACATTTCATGGAGCAGGCCATTAGAACTGTCTTTGAAGTATCTAAAAAAGTTACTTTGCAATGCATGGAGGCCTACGCTGATAAAGGAAATATCAACAGTTGAAAACGAGAGAGAAGCTTTCTGAGAAATTTCTTTGTGATCTGTGAATTCATCTCACAGAGTTACATGTTATTCCTCAGGAAGAAATCTGCTAACGCTCTTTTCGTGGAATGGGGAAAGTGATATTTGGGAGCCAATTCTGGCCCTTTGTGAAAAAGGAAATATCCACACATTACAACTACGGAATATCGTTCTGAGAAATTGCTTTTAGATGTGTGACTTCATCACACAGAGTTCCACCCTTCCCTTCTTGGAGCAGTTTGGAAACACTGTTGTCGTGGATTGTGCAATGTGATATTTGGGAGCTCTTTGAGGGCTATGGGCAGAAAGGATATATCCTCTGACAGAAACTGGAAAGAAGCCTTCTGTGAAACTTCACTGCGATGTGTGAACGCAACTCACAGAGTTACACGTTTCTCTTCAGTCATCAGTTTGCTAACACAGTTTTCTGGAAATCTGCAATGGGATGTTTCTCAGCACTATGAAGCTTTTGGTGACAAAGTATATAACTTCGGAGGAAAACTAGACAGTAGCTTCCTCAGAAACTTCTGGCTGATGTGTGAATTCATCTCTCAGAGTTACACTTATGTTTCATGAAGGAGACCATTAGCACTGTCTTTGAAGAATCTAAGAAATGTTACTTTGGAACGCATTGAGGGCTACGTTGATAAAGGAAATATCAGCAGTTAAAAACGAGAGAGAAGCTTTCCGAGAAATATCTTTGTGATCTGTGAATTCATCTCACAGTGTTACAAGTTATTCCTCAGGAGGCAGTTTGCTAACACTCTTTTCGTGGAATCTGCAAAGTGATATTTGGGAGCCATTTCGTTCCCATTGTGAAAAAGGAAGTATCCACACATAACAACTAGACAATAGCTTTCTGAGAGATTGGTTTTAGATGTGTGACTTCATCACACAGAGTTCCACCCTTCCCTTTTTGGAACAGTCTGCTAACACTGTTATGGTGGGTCCTGCAATGTGACATTTGGGATCTCATTGAGGTCTATGGGGAGAAAGGAAATAACCTCAGACTGAAACTGGAAAGAAGCCTTCTGTGAAACTACACTGCGATGTGTGAATGCAACTCACAGCGTTACACGTTTCACTTCACTCATCAGATCACTAACACAGTTTTCTGGAAATCTGCAAAGGGATATTTCACAGTGCTATGAAGCTTATGGTGACAAAGGAATTATCCTCGGAGGAAATCTAGAAAGAAGCTTCCTAAGAAAATTTTGTTGATGTGTGAATTCATCTCTCAGAGTTACACTTATATTTCATGGAGCAGGCCATTAGCACTGTCTTTGAAGAATCTAAGAAAAGTTACTTTGGAACGCATTGAGGCCTACTCGGATAAAGGAAATATCGTCAGTGGAAAACGAGAGAGAAGTTTCTGAGAAATTTCTTTGTGATCTCTGAATTCATCTCACAGAGTTACAAGCTATTCCTTAGGAAGCAGTTTGCTAACACTCTTTTCGTGGAATCTGCAAAGCGATATTTTGGAGCCAATTGGGTCCCATTGTGAAAAAGGAAGTATCCACACATAACAACTAGAGAATAGCTTTTTGAGAGATTGCTTTTAGATGTGTGACTTCATCACACAGAGTTCCACTCCTCCCTTCTTGGAACAGTCTGCTAACACTGTTGTGGTGGATTCTGCAATGTGACATTTGGGAGCTCATTGTGGCCCATGGTGAAAAGGATATATCCTCAGACAGAAACTTGAAAGAAGCCTTCTGTGAAACTGCACTGCGATGTGTGAATGCAACTCACAGAGTTACACATTTCTCTTCAGTCATCAGTTTGCTAACACAGTTTTCTGGAAATCTGCAATGGGATGTTTCTCTGTGCTATGAAGCCTTTGGTGACAAAGGAAATATGCTCGGAAGAAAAGTAGACAGAAGCTTCCTCAGAAACTTCTGGTTGATGTGTGAATGCATCTCTCAGAGATACACTTTTATTTCATGGAGCAGGCCATTAACATTGTCTTGAAGAATCTAAGAAATGTTACTTTTGAACACATTGAGGCCTACGCTAAAAAAGGAAATATCAAGAGTTAAAAACGAGAGAGAAGATTTCTGAGAAATGTCTTTGTGATCTGTGAATTCACCTCACAATGTTACAAGTTATTTCTCAGGAAGCAGTTTGCTAACACTCATTTCGTGGAATATGCAAAGCGATAATTGGGAGCCAATTCGTTCCCATTGTGAAAAAGGAAGTATCCACACATAACAGCAAGATAATAGCTTTCTGACAGATTGCTTTTAGATGTGTGGCTTCATCACACAGAGTTCCACCCTACCCTTCTTGGAACAGGTTGCTAACACTGTTGTCGTGGATTCTGCAATGTGTCATTTGGGAGCTTATTGAAGGATATGGGAGAAAGGATATATCCTCAGAAACCGGAAAGAAGCCTTCTGTGAAACTGCACTGCGATGTGTGAATGCAACTCACAGAGTTACACGTTTCTCTTAAGTCCTCAGTTTGCAAACACAGTTTTCTGGAAACCTGCAATGGGTTATTTCTCAGCGCTATGAGACTTATGGTGACAAAGGAAATATCCTCAGAGGGAAACTAGACAGAAGCTTCCTCTGAAACTTCTGGTTGATGTGTGAATTCATCTCTCAGAGTTACACTTATATTTCTTGGAGCAGGACATTAGCACTGTCTTTGAGGAATCTAAGCAATGTTACTTTGGAACGCGTTGAGGTCTATGCTGATAAAGGAAATATCAACAGTTAAAAACGAGAGAGAAGCCTTCTGAGAAATTTCTTTGTGATCTGTGAATTCACCTCACAGAGTTACAAGTTATTCCTCAGGAAGCAGTTTGCTAACACTCTTTTCGTGGAATCTGCAAAGTGATATTTGGGAGCCAATTCGGGCCCATTGTAAAGAAGGCAATATCCACATATAGCAAGTAGAGAATAGCTTTCTGAGAGATTGCTTTTAGATGTGTGACTTCATCACACAGAGTTCCACCCTTCCCTTCTTGGAACAGTCTGCTAAGGCTGTTGTGGTGGATTCTGCATTGTGACATTTGGGAGCTCATTGAGGCCTATGGGGAGAAAGGAAATATCCTCAGACAGAAACTGGAAAGAAGCCTTCTGTGAAACTGCACTGCGATGTGTGAATGCAACTCACAGAGTTACAGGTTTCACTTCAGTCATCAGATTGCTAACACAGTTTTCTGGAAATCTGCAACGGGATATTATTCAGTGCTACGAAACTTATGGTGACAAAGGAAATATCCTCGGAGGTAATCTAGAAAGAAGCTTCCTAAGAAACTTTTTGTTGATGTGTGAATTCATCTCTCAGAGATACACTTTATTTCATGGAGCAGGCCATTAGCACTGTCTTTGAAGAATCTAACAAATGTTACTTTGGAACACGTTGAGGCCTACGCTGATAAAGGAAATATCAACAGTTAAAAACGAGAGAGAAGCTTTCTGAGAAATTTCTTTGTGATCTGTGAATTCATCTCACAGAGTTAAAAGTTATTCTTCAGGAAGCAGTTTGCTAACACTCTTTTCGTGGAATCGGCAAAGTGATATTTAGGAGCCAATTCGGGACCATTGTGAAAAAGGAAGTATCCACACATAACAACCAGAGAATAGCTTTCTGAGAGATTGCTTTTAGATGTGTGACTTCATCACACAGAGTTCCACCCTTCCCTTCTTGGAACAGTTTGCTAACACTGTTGTCGTGGATTCTGCAATGTGATATTTGGAAGCTCATTGAGGGCTATGGGGAGAAAGGATATATCCTCAAACAGAAACTGGAAAGAAGCCTTCCGTGAAACTGCACTGCGATGTGTGTATGCAACTCACAGAGTTCACGTTTCTTTCCAGTCATCAGTTTGCTAACACAGTTTTCTGGAAATCTGCAGTGGGACATTTCTCAGCCCTTTGAATATAATGGTGACAAAGGAAATATCCTCGGAGGAAAACTACACAGAAGCATCCTAAGAAACTTCTGGTTGATGAGTGAATTCATCTCTCAGAGTTACACTTATATTTCATGGAGCAGGCCATTAGCACTGTCTTTGAAGAATCTAAGAAATGTTACTTTGGAACGTGTGGAGGCGTACGTTGATAAAGGAAATATCAACAGTTAAAAACGAGAGAGAAGCTTTCTGAGAAATTTCTTTGTGATCTCTGACTTCATCTCACAGAGTTACAAGTTATTCCTCAGGAAGCAGTTTGCTAACACTCTTTTCGTGGAATCAGCAAAGTGATTTTTGGGAGCCAATTTGGGCCCATTGTGAAAAAGGATGTATCCACACATAACAACTAGAGAATAGCTTTCTGAGAGATTGCTTTTAGACGTGTGGCTTCATCACACAGAGTTCCACCCTTCCCTTCTTGGAACAGTTTTATAACACTGTTGTGGTGGATTCTGCAATGTGATATTTGGGAGCTCATTGAGGCCTATGGGGAGAAAGGAAATATCCTCAGACAGAAACTGGAAAGAAGCCTTCTGTGATACTACACTGCGATGTGTGAATGCAACTCACAGAGTCACACGTTTCACTTCAGTCATTAGATTGCTAACACAGTTTTCTGGAAATCTGCAACGGGATATTTCTCAGTGCTATGAAGCTTATGGTGACAAAGGAAATATCCTCGGAGGAAATCTAGAGAGAAGCTTCCTAAGAAACTTTTTTGTTGATATGTGAATTCATCTCTCTGAGTTACACTTTATTTCATGGAGCAGGCCATTAGCACTGTCTTTGAAGAATCTAAGAAATGTTACTTTGGAACGCGTTGAGGCCTACGCTGATAAAGGAAATATCAACAGTTAAAATCGAGATAGAAGCTTACTTAGAGATTACTTTGTGATCTGTGAATTCATCTCACAGAACTATAAGTTATTCCTCAGGAAGTAGTTGGCTAACATTCCTTTCGTGGAATCTGCAAAGTGATATTTGGGAGCCAATTCGTTCCCATTGTGAAAAAGGAAGTATCCACACATAACAAATAGAGAATACCTTTCTGAGAGATTGCTTTTAGATGTGTGACTTCATCACACAGATTTCCACCCTTCCGTTCTTGGAACAGTTTGCTAACACTGTTGTCGTGGATTCAGCAATGTGATATTTGGGAGCTCATTGAGGGCTATGGGGAGAAAGGATATATCCTCAGACAGAAACTGGAAAGAAGCTTTGTGTGAAACTGCACTGCCATGTGTGAATGCAACTCACAGAGTTACACGTTTCTCTTCAGTCATCAGTTTGCTAAAACATTTTTCTGGAAATCTGCAATGGGGTATTTCTCAGTGCTCTGAAGCTTACGGTTACAAAGGAAATGTCCTCGGAGGAAAACTAGAAAGAAGCTTAATAAGAAACTTCTGGTTGATGTGTGAATTCATCTCTCAGAGTTACACTTCTGTTTCATGGAGCAGGCCATGAGCACTGTCTTTGAAGTATCTAAGAAATGTTACTTTGGAAGGCATTGAGGCGTATGCTGATAAAGCAAATATCAACAGTTCAAAACGAGAGAGAAGCTTTCTGAGAAATTTCTTTGTGGTCTGTGAATTCATCTCACTGAGATAAAAGTTATTCCTCAAGAAGCATTTTGCTAATGCTCTTTTTGTGGAATTGGCAAAGTGATATTTCGGAGCCAATTCGGGCCCACTGTGAAAAAGGAAGAATCCGCACATAACAACCAGAGAATAGCTTTCTGAGAGATTGCTTTTAGATGTGTGACTTCATCACACAGAGTTCCACACTTCCCTTCTCGGAACAGTTTGCTAACACTGTTGTGCTGGATTCTGCAATGTGATATTTGGGAGCTCACTGAGGTCTATGGGGAGAAAGGATATATCCTCAGACAGAAACTTGAAAGAAGCCTTCTGTGAAACTGCACTTCGATGTGAGAATGCAACTCACAGACTTATCCGTTTCTCTTCAGTCATCAGTTTACTAACACAATTTTCTGGAAATCTGCAATAGGATATTTCTCAGCGCTATGAAGCCTATGGTGACAAAGGAAATATCCTCGGAGGAAAACTAGACAGAATCTTCCTAAGAAACTTTTGTTGATGTGTGAATTCATCTCTCAGAGATACACTTATATTTCTTGGAGCAGACCATTAACACTGTCTTGAAGAATCTAAGAAATGTTACTTTGGAACGCATTGAGGCCTACACTGAAAAAGGAAGTAACAACAGTTAAAAACGAGAGAGAAGTTTTCTGAGAAATGTCCTTGTGATCTGTAAATTCATCTCACAGAGTTACAAGTTATTTCTCAGAAATCAGTTTGCTAACACTCTTTTCGTGGAATCCGCAAAGTGATATTTGGGAGACAATTCGGGCCCACTGTGAAAAAGGAAGTATCCACACATAACAGCTAGAGAATAGCTTTCTGAGAGATTGCTTTTAGATGTGGGACTTCATCACACAGAGTTCCATACTTCCCTTCTTGGAACAGTTTGCTAACACTGTTGTCGTGGATTCTGCAATGTGACATTTGGGAGCTCATTGAGGGGTAGGGGGCGAAAGGATATATCCTCAGACAGAAAGTGGAAAGAAGACTGCTGTTAAACTGCACTGCGATGTGTGAATGCAACTCACAGAGTTGTACGTTTCTCTTCAGTCATCAGTGTGCTAATGCAGTTTTCTTGAAATCTACAATGGGTTATTTCTCAGTGCTATGAGGCTTATGGTGACAAAGGAAATATCCTCGGAGGAAAACTAGACAGAAGCTTCCTAAGAAACTTCTGGTTGATGTGTGAATTCATGTCTCAGAGTTACACTTATATTTTATGGAGCAGGCCATTGGTACTGTCTTTGAAGAATCTAAGAAATGTTACTTTGGAACGCATGGAGGCCTACGCTGACCAAGGAAATATCAACAGTTAAAAACGAGAGAGAAACTTTCTGAGAAATTTCTTTGTGATCTATGAATTCATCTCACAAAGTTACAAGTTATTCCTCAGGAAGCAGTTTGCTAACACTCTTTTCGTGCAATCTGCAAAGTGATATTTGGCAGCCAATTCGGGTCCATTGTAAAAAAGGAACTATCCACATATAACAACTTGAGAATAGGTTTCTGAGAGATTGGTTTTAGATGTGATACTTCATCACACAGAGTTCCACCCTTCCCTACTTGGAACAGTCTGCTAACACTGTTGTTGTGGATACTGCAATGTGACATTTCGGAGCTCATTTAGGGCTATGGGAAGAAAGGATATATCCTCAGACAGAAACTGCAAAGTAGCATTCTGTGAATCTACACTGCGATGTGTGAATGCAACTCACAGAGATACACGTTTCTCTTCAGTCATCAGTTTGCTAACACAGTTTTCTGGAAATCTGCAATGGGATAATTCTCAGTGCTATGAAGCTTATGGTGACAAAGGAAATATCCTCGGAGGAAAACTAGAAAGAAGCTTCCTAAGAAACTTCTGGTTGATGTGGGAATTTATCTCTCAGAGTTACACTTATATTTCATGGAGCAGGCCTTTAGCACTGTCTTTGAAGAATCTAAGAAATGTTTCTTTGGAACACATTGAGGCCTACGCTGATAAAGGAATTATCATCAGTTAAAAACGAATGAGAAGCTTTCTGAGAAATTTCTTTTTGATCTGTGAATTCAGCTCACAGAGATACAAGTTATTCCTCAGGAAGCAGTTTGCTAACACTCTTTTCGTGGAATCGGCAAAGTGATATTGGGGAGCCAATTCGGGCCCATTGTGAAAAAGGAAGTATCCACACATAACAACTAGAGAATAGCTTTCTGAGAGATTGCTTTTAGAGATGTGACTTCATCACACAGAGTTCCACCCTTCCTTCTTAGAACAGTTTGCTAACACTGTTGTGGTGGATTCTGCAATGTGGTATTTGGGAGCTCATTGAGGGCTATGGGGAGAAAGGGTATCTCCTCAAACAGACACTGGGAAGAAGCCTTCTGTGAAACTGCACTGCAAAGTGTGAATGCGACTCACAGAGTTACACGTTTGTCTTCAGTCACCAGTTTGCTAACACAGTTTTCTGGAAATCTTCAATGGGATATTGCTCAGCGCTATGAAGCTTAGGATGACAAAGGAAATATCCACAGAGAAAACTAGAAAGAAGCTTCCTAGGAAACTTTTGGTTGATGTTTGAATTCATCTCTCAGAGTTGCACTTATATTTCATGGAGGAGGCCATTAGCACAGTCTTTGAAGAATCTAAGAAATGTTACCTTGGAAAGTATTGAGGTCTACGCTGATAAAGGAAATATCAACAGTTAAAAGCGAGGGAGAAGCATTCTGAGAAATTTCTTTTTGATCTGTGAATTCATCTCACACAGTTACAAGTTATTCCTCAGGTAGCACTTTGCTAACACACTTTTCGTGGAATCGGCCAAGTGAGATTTGGGAGCCATTTCGGGTACTTTGTGAAAAAGGAAGTATCCACACATAACAACTAGAGAATAGCTTTCTGAGAGATTGCTTTTAGATGTGTGACTTCATCACACAGAGTTCCACCCTTCCCTTCTTGGAACAGTTTGCTAACACTGTTGTGCTGGATTTTGCAATGTGATATTTGGTAGCTCATTGAGGGTTATGGGGAGAAAGGATATATCCTCAGACAGAAACTGGAAAGAAGCCTTCTGTGAAACTGCACTGCGATGTATGAATGCAACTCCCAGACTTACAGTTTCTCTTCATTCATCAGTGTGCTAACACAGTTTTCTGGAAATCTGCAATGGGATATTTCTCAGCGCTATGAAGCTTATGGTGACAAAGGAAATATCCTCGGAGGAAAACTAGAAAGAAGCATCCTAGGAAACTTCTGGTTGATGTGTGAATTCATCTGTCAGAGTTACACATATATTTCATGGAGCAGGCCATTAGCACTGTCTTTGAAGTATCTAAGAAATGTTATTTTGGAACGCTTTGAGGCCTACGCTGATAAAGGAAATGTCAACAGTTAAAAACGAGAGAGAAGCTTTCTGAGAAAATTCTTTGTGATCTGTGAATTCATCTCACAGAGATAAAAGTCATTCCTCAGGAAGCACTTTGCTAATACTCTTTTCGTGGAATCGGCAAAGTGATATTTCGGAGCCAATTCGGGCCCATTGTGGAAAAGGAAGTATCCACATATAACAACTAGAGAATAGCTTTCTGAGACATTGCTTTTAGATGTGTGACTTCATCACAAAGAGTTCAACCATTCCCTTCTTGGAACACTTTGCTAACACTGATTGTCGTGGATTCTGCAATGTGATATTTGGGAGCTCACTGAGGCTAATGGGGAGAAAGGATGTATCCTCAGACAGAAACTGGAAAGAAGCCTGCTGTGAAACTGCACTGCGATGTGTGAATGCAATTCACAGACTTACACGTTTCTCTTCAGTCATCCGTTTGCTAACACAGTTTTCTGGAAATCTGCAATGGGATATTTCTCAGCGCTATGAACCCTACTGTGACAAAGGAAATATCCTCGGAGGAAAACTAGACAGAATCTTCCTAAGAAACTTTTGTTGATGTGTGAATTCATCTCTCAGAGATACACTTATATTTCTTGGAGCAGGCCATTAACACTGTCTTGAAGAATCTAAGAAATGTTACTTTGGAACTCATAGAGGCCTACACTGAAAAAGGAAATTTCAACAGTTAAAAACGAGAGAGAAGCTTTCTGAGAAATTTCTTTGTGATCTGTGGATTCATCTCACACAGTTACCAGTTATTCCTCAGGAAGCAGTTTGGTAACTCTCTTTTCGTGGAATCTGCAAAGTAATATTGGGAGCCAATTCGGGCCCATTGTGAAAAAGGAAGTATCCACACATAACAACTAGAAAATAACTTTCTGAGAGATTGCTCTTAGATGTGTGACTTCATCACACACAGTTCCACACTTAACTTCCTGGAACAGTTTTCTAAAACTGTTGTCGTGGATTCTGCAATGTGACATTTGGGAGCACTTTGAGGGCAATGGGGAGAAAGGATATATCCTCAGACAGAAACTGGAAAGAAGCCTTCTGTGAAACTGCACTGCGATGTGTGAATGCAGCTCACAGAGTTACTCGTTTCTCTTCAGTCATCAGTTTGCTAATACAGTTGTCTGGAAATCTGCAATGGGATATTTCTCAGTGCTCTGAAGCTTATGGTTACAAAGGAAATATCATCGGAGAAAAACTAGAAGGAAGCTTCGTCAGAAAGTTCTGGTTGATGTGTGAATGCATCTCTCGGAGTTACACTTATATTTCATGGAGCAGGCCATTAGCACTGTCTTTGAAGAATCTAAGAAATGTTACTTTGGAATGCATTGAGGCCTATGCTGATACAAGAAATATCAACAGTTAAAAACGAGAGAGAAG
>NW_022324425.1:0-16744 GCF_002776525.5 Piliocolobus tephrosceles
CTTCTCTCTCGTTTTTAACTGTTGATATTTCTTGTATCAGCATAGGCCTCAATGCATTCCAAAGTAACATTTCTTAGATTCTTCAAAGACAGTGCTAATGGCCTGCTCCATGAAATATAAGTGTAACTCCGAGAGATGCATTCACACATCAACCAGAACTTTCTGACGAAGCTTCCTTCTAGTTTTTCTCCGATGATATTTCCTTTGTAACCATAAGCTTCAGAGCACTGAGAAATATCCCATTGCAGATTTCCAGACAACTGTATTAGCAAACTGATGACTGAAGAGAAACGAGTAACTCTGTGAGCTGCATTCACACATCGCAGTGCAGTTTCACAGAAGGCTTCTTTCCAGTTTCTGTCTGAGGATATATCCTTTCTCCCCATTGCCCTCAAAGTGCTCCCAAATGTCACATTGCAGAATCCACGACAACAGTTTTAGAAAACTGTTCCAGGAAGTTAAGTGTGGAACTGTGTGTGATGAAGTCACACATCTAAGAGCAATCTCTCAGAAAGTTATTTTCTAGTTGTTATGTGTGGATACTTCCTTTTTCACAATGGGCCCGAATTGGCTCCCAATATTACTTTGCAGATTCCACGAAAAGAGAGTTACCAAACTGCTTCCTGAGGAATAACTGGTAACTGTGTGAGATGAATCCACAGATCACAAAGAAATTTCTCAGAAAGCTTCTCTCTCGTTTTTAACTGTTGAAATTTCCTTTTTCAGTGTAGGCCTCTATGAGTTCCAAAGTAACATTTCTTAGATTCTTCAAGACAGTGTTAATGGCCTGCTCCAAGAAATATAAGTGTATCTCTGAGAGATGAATTCACACATCAACAAAAGTTTCTTAGGAAGATTCTGTCTAGTTTTCCTCCGAGGATATTTCCTTTGTCACAGTAGGGTTCATAGCGCTGAGAAATATCCCATTGCAGATTTCCAGAAAACTGTGTTAGCAAACGGATGACTGAAGAGAAACGTGTAAGTCTGTGAATTGCATTCACACATCGCAGTGCAGTTTCACAGCAGGCTTCTTTCCAGTTTCTGTCTGAGGATACATCCTTTCTCCCCATTAGCCTCAGTGAGCTCCCAAATATCACATTGCAGAATCCACGACAATCAGTGTTAGCAAAGTGTTCCAAGAAGGGAATGGTTGAACTCTTTGTGATGAAGTCACACATCTAAAAGCAATGTCTCAGAAAGCTATTCTCTAGTTGTTATATGTGGATACTTCCTTTTCCACAATGGGCCCGAATTGGCTCCGAAATATCACTTTGCCGATTCCACGAAAAGAGTATTAGCAAAGTGCTTCCTGAGGAATGACTTTTATCTCTGTGAGATGAATTCACAGATCACAAAGAATTTTCTCAGAAAGCTTCTCTCTCGTTTTTAACTGTTGACATTTCCTTTATCAGCGTAGGCCTCAAAGCGTTCCAAAATAACATTTCTTAGATACTTCAAAGACAGTGCTAATGGCCTGCTCCATGAAATATATGTGTAACTCTGACAGATGAATTCACACATCAACCAGAAGTTTCCTAGGATGCTTCTTTCTAGTTTTCCTCCGAGGATATTTCCTTTGTCACCATAAGCTTCATAGCGCTGAGAAATATCCCATTGCAGATTTCCAGAAAACTGTGTTAGCACACTGATGAATGAAGAGAAACTGTAAGTCTGGGAGTTGCATTCATACATCGCAGTGCAGTTTCACAGAAGGCTTCTTTCCAGTTTCTGTCTGAGGATATATCCTTTCTCCCCATAACCCTCAATGAGCTACCAAATATCACATTGCAAAATCCAGCACAACAGTGTTAGCAAACTGTTCCAAGAAGGGAAGGGTGGAACTCTGTGTGATGAAGTCACACATCTAAAAGCAATCTCTCAGAAAGCTATTCTCTAGTTGTTATGTGTGGATACTTCCTTTTTCACAAAGTACCCGAAATGGCTCCCAAATCTCACTTGGCCGATTCCACGAAAAGTGTGTTAGCAAAGTGCTACCTGAGGAATAACTTGTAACTGTGTGAGATGAATTCACAGATCAAAAAGAAATTTCTCAGAATGCTTCTCCCTCGCTTTTAACTGTTGATATTTCCTTTATCAGCGTAGACCTCAATACTTTCCAAGGTAACATTTCTTAGATTCTTCAAAGACTGTGCTAATGGCCTCCTCCATGAAATATAAGTGCAACTCTGAGAGATGAATTCAAACATCAACCAAAAGTTTCCTAGGAAGCTTCTTTCTAGTTTTCTCTGTGGATATTTCCTTTGTCATCCTAAGCTTCATAGCGCTGAGCAATATCCCATTGAAGATTTCCAGAAAACTGTGTTAGCAAACTGGTGACTGAAGACAAACGTGTAACTCTGTGAGTCGCATTCACACTTTGCAGTGCAGTTTCACAGAAGGCTTCTTCCCAGTGTCTGTTTGAGGAGATACCCTTTCTCCCCATAGCCCTCAATGAGCTCCCAAATACCACATTGCAGAATCCACCACAACAGTGTTAGCAAACTGTTCTAAGAAGGAAGGGTGGAACTCTGTGTGATGAAGTCACATCTCTAAAAGCAATCTCTCAGAAAGCTATTCTCTAGTTGTTATGTGTGGATACTTCCTTTTTCACAATGGGCCCGAATTGGCTCCCCAATATCACTTTGCCGATTCCACGAAAAGAGTGTTAGCAAACTGCTTCCTGAGGAATAACTTGTATCTCTGTGAGCTGAATTCACAGATCAAAAAGAAATTTCTCAGAAAGCTTCTCATTCGTTTTTAACTGATGATAATTCCTTTATCAGCGTAGGCCTCAATGTGTTCCAAAGAAACATTTCTTAGATTCTTCAAAGACAGTGCTAAAGGCCTGCTCCATGAAATATAAGTGTAACTCTGAGAGATAAATTCCCACATCAACCAGAAGTTTCTTAGGAAGCTTCTTTCTAGTTTTCCTCCGAGGATATTTCCTTTGTCACCATAAGCTTCATAGCACTGAGAATTATCCCATTGCAGATTTCCAGAAAACTGTGTTAGCAAACTGATGACTGAAGAGAAACGTGTATCTCTGTGAGTTGCATTCACACATCGCAGTGTAGATTCACAGAATGCTACTTTGCAGTTTCTGTCTGAGGATATATCCTTTCTTCCCATAGCCCTAAATGAGCTCCGAAATGTCACATTGCAGTATCCACAACAACAGTGTTAGCAGACTGTTCCAAGTAGGGAAGGGTGGAACTCTGTGTGATGAAGTATCACATCTAAAACCAATCTCTCAGAAACCTATTCTCAAGTTGTTATATGTGGATAGTTCCTTTTTTACAATGGACCCGAATTGGCTGCCAAATATCACTTTGCAGATTGCACGAAAAGAGTGTTAGCAAACTGCTTCCTGAGGAATAACTTGTAACTTTGTGAGATGAATTCATAGATCACAAAGAAATTTCTCAGAAAGTTTCTCTCTCGTTTTTAACTGTTGATATTTCCTTGGTCAGCGTAGGCCTCCATGCGTTCCAAAGTAACATTTCTTAGATTCTTCAAAGACAGTACCAATGGCCTGCTCCATAAAATATAAGTGTAACTCTGAGACATGAATTCACACATCAACCAGAAGTTTCTTAGGAAGCTTCTGTCTAGTTTTCCTCCGAGGATATTTCCTTTGTCACCATAAGCCTCATAGCACTGAGAAATAACCCATTGTAGATTTCAAGAAAACTGCATTAGCACACTGATGACTGAAGAGAAACGTACAACTCTGTGAGTTGCATTCACACATCGCAGTGCAGTTTAACAGCAGTCTTCTTTCCACTTTCTGTCTGAGGATATATCCTTTCGCCCCCTACCCCTCAATGAGCTCCCAAATGTCACATTGCAGAATCCACGACAACAGTGTTAGCAAACTGTTCCAAGAAGGGAAGTATGGAACTCTGTGTGATGAAGTCCCACATCTAAAAGCAATCTCTCAGAAAGCTATTCTCTAGCTGTTATGTGTGGATACTTCCTTTTTCACAGTGGGCCCGAATTGTCTCCCAAATATCACTTTGCGGATTCCACGAAAAGAGTGTTAGCAAACTGATTTCTGAGAAATAACTTGTAACTCTGTGAGATGAATTTACAGATCACAAGGACATTTCTCAGAAAACTTCTCTCTCGTTTTTAACTGTTGTTACTTCCTTTTTCAGTGTAGGCCTCAATGCGTTCCAAAGTAACATTTCTTAGATTCTTCAAGACAGTGTTAATGGTCTGCTCCAAGAAATATAAGTGTATCTCTGAGAGATGAATTCACACATCAACAAAAGTTTCTTAGGAAGATTCTGTCTAGTTTTCCTCCGAGGATATTTCCTTTGTCACCATAGGCTTCATAGCGCTGAGAAATATCCTATTGCAGATTTCCAGAAAATTGTGTTAGTAAACTGATGACTGAAGAGAAACGGATAAGTCTGTGAGTTGCATTCTCACATCGAAGTGCAGTTTCACAGAAGGCTTCTTTCAAGTTTCTGTCTGAGGATATATCCTTTCTCCCCATAGACCTCAGTGAGCTCCCAAATATCACATTGCAGAATCCAGCACAACAGTGTTAGCAAACTGTTCCGAGAAGGGAAGTGTGGAACTCTGTGTGATGAAGTCACACATCTAAAAGCAATCTCTCAGAAAGCTATTCTCTGGTTGTTATGTGCGGATTCTTCCTTTTTCACAGTGGGCCCGAATTGGCTCCGAAATATCACTTTGCCAATTCCACAAAAAGAGCATTAGCAAAATGCTTCTTGAGGAATAACTTTTATCTCAGTGAGATGAATTCACAGACCACAAAGAAATTTCTCAGAAAGCTTCTCTCTCGTTTTGAACTGTTGATATTTGCTTTATCAGCATACGCCTCAATGCCTTCCAAAGTAACATTTCTTAGATACTTCAAAGACAGTGCTCATGGCCTGCTCCATGAAACAGAAGTGTAACTCTGAGAGATGAATTCACACATCAACCAGAAGTTTCTTATTAAGCTTCTTTCTAGTTTTCCTCCGAGGACATTTCCTTTGTAACCGTAAGCTTCAGAGCACTGAGAAATACCCCATTGCAGATTTCCAGAAAAATGTTTTAGCAAACTGATGACTGAAGAGAAACGTGTAACTCTGTGAGTTGCATTCACACATGGCAGTGCAGTTTCACACAAAGCTTCTTTCCAGTTTCTGTCTGAGGATATATCCTTTCTCCCCATAGCCCTCAATGAGCTCCCAAATATCACATTGCTGAATCCACGACAACAGTGTTAGCAAACTGTTCCAAGAACGGAAGGGTGGAAATCTGTGTGATGAAGTCACACATCTAAAAGCAATCTCTCAGAAAGGTATTCTCTATTTGTTATGTGTGGATACTTCCTTTTTCACAATGGGAACGAATTGGCTCCCAAATATCACTTTGCAGATTCCACGAAAGGAATGTTAGCCAACTACTTCCTGAGGAATAACTTATAGTTCTGTGAGATGAATTCACAGATCACAAAGTAATCTCTAAGTAAGCTTCTATCTCGATTTTAACTGTTGATATTTCCTTTATCAGCGTAGGCCTCAACGCGTTCCAAAGTAACATTTCTTAGATTCTTCAAAGACAGTGCTAATGGCCTGCTCCATGAAATAAAGTGTAACTCAGAGAGATGAATTCACATATCAACAAAAAAGTTTCTTAGGAAGCTTCTCTCTAGATTTCCTCCGAGGATATTTCCTTTGTCACCATAAGCTTCATAGCACTGAGAAATATCCCGTTGCAGATTTCCAGAAAACTGTGTTAGCAATCTAATGACTGAAGTGAAACGTGTGACTCTGTGAGTTGCATTCACACATCGCAGTGTAGTATCACAGAAGGCTTCTTTCCAGTTTCTGTCTGAGGATATTTCCTTTCTCCCCATAGGCCTCAATGAGCTCCCAAATATCACATTGCAGAATCCACCACAACAGTGTTATAAAACTGTTCCAAGAAGGGAAGGGTGGAACTCTGTGTGATGAAGCCACACGTCTAAAAGCAATCTCTCAGAAAGCTATTCTCTAGTTGTTATGTGTGGATACATCCTTTTTCACAATGGGCCCAAATTGGCTCCCAAAAATCACTTTGCTGATTCCACGAAAAGAGTGTTAGCAAACTGCTTCCTGAGGAATAACTTGTAACTCTGTGAGATGAAGTCAGAGATCACAAAGAAATTTCTCAGAAAGCTTCTCTCTCGTTTTTAACTGTTGATATTTCCTTTATCAACGTACGCCTCCACACGTTCCAAAGTAACATTTCTTAGATTCTTCAAAGACAGTGCTAATGGCCTGCTCCATGAAATATAAGTGTAACTCTGAGAGATGAATTCACTCATCAACCAGAAGTTTCTTAGGATGCTTCTGTGTAGTTTTCCTCCGAGGATATTTCCTTTGTCACCATTATATTCAAAGGGCTGAGAAATGTCCCACTGCAGATTTCCAGAAAACTGTGTTAGCAAACTGATGACTGGAAAGAAACGTGAACTCTGTGAGTTGCATACACACATCGCAGTGCAGTTTCACGGAAGGCTTCTTTCCAGTTTCTGTTTGAGGATATATCCTTTCTCCCCATAGCCCTCAATGAGCTTCCAAATATCACATTGCAGAATCCACGACAACAGTGTTAGCAAACTGTTCCAAGAAGGGAAGGGTGGAACTCTGTGTGATGAAGTCACACATCTAAAAGCAATCTCTCAGAAAGCTATTCTCTGGTTGTTATGTGTGGATACTTCCTTTTTCACAATGGTCCCGAATTGGCTCCTAAATATCACTTTGCCGATTCCACGAAAAGAGTGTTAGCAAACTGCTTCCTGAAGAATAACTTTTAACTCTGTGAGATGAATTCACAGATCACAAAGAAATTTCTCAGAAAGCTTCTCTCTCGTTTTTAACTGTTGATATTTCCTTTATCAGCGTAGGCCTCAACGTGTTCCAAAGTAACATTTGTTAGATTCTTCAAAGACAGTGCTAATGGCCTGCTCCATGAAATAAAGTGTATCTCTGAGAGATGAATTCACACATCAACAAAAAGTTTCTTAGGAAGCTTCTTTCTAGATTACCTCCGAGGATATTTCCTTTGTCACCATAAGTTTCGTAGCACTGAATAATATCCCGTTGCAGATTTCCAGAAAACTGTGTTAGCAATCTGATGACTGAAGTGAAACCTGTAACTCTGTGAGTTGCATTCACACATCGCAGTGCAGTTTCACAGAAGGCTTCTTTCCAGTTTCTGTCTGAGGATATTTCCTTTCTCCCCATAGGCCTCAATGAGCTCCCAAATGTCACAATGCAGAATCCACCACAACAGCCTTAGCAGACTGTTCCAAGAAGGGAAGGGTGGAACTCTGTGTGATGAAGTCACACATCTAAAAGCAATCTCTCAGAAAGCTATTCTCTACTTGCTATATGTGGATATTGCCTTCTTTACAATGGGCCCGAATTGGCTCCCAAATATCACTTTGCAGATTCCACGAAAAGAGTGTTAGCAAACTGCTTCCTGAGGAATAACTTGTAACTCTGTGAGGTGAATTCACAGATCACAAAGAAATTTCTCAGAAGGCTTCTCTCTCGTTTTTAACTGTTGATATTTCCTTTATCAGCATAGACCTCAACGCGTTCCAAAGTAACATTGCTTAGATTCCTCAAAGACAGTGCTAATGTCCTGCTCCAAGAAATATAAGTGTAACTCTGAGAGATGAATTCACACATCAACCAGAAGTTTCAGAGGAAGCTTCTGTCTAGTTTCCCTCTGAGGATATTTCCTTTGTCACCATAAGTCTCATAGCGCTGAGAAATAACCCATTGCAGGTTTCCAGAAAACTGTGTTTGCAAACTGAGGACTTAAGAGAAACGTGTAACTCTGTGAGTTGCATTCACACATCGCAGTGCAGTTTCACAGAAGGCTTCTTTCCGGTTTCTGAGGATATATCCTTTCTCCCATATCCTTCAATAAGCTCCCAAATGACACATTGCAGAATCCACGACAACAGTGTTAGCAACCTGTTCCAAGAAGGGTAGGGTGGAACTCTGTGTGATGAAGCCACACATCTAAAAGCAATCTGTCAGAAAGCTATTATCTTGCTGTTATGTGTGGATACTTCCTTTTTCACAATGGGAACGAATTGGCTCCCAATTATCGCTTTGCATATTCCACGAAATGAGTGTTAGCAAACTGCTTCCTGAGAAATAACTTGTAACATTGTGAGGTGAATTCACAGATCACAAAGACATTTCTCAGAAATCTTCTCTCTCGTTTTTAACTCTTGATATTTCCTTTTTTAGCGTAGGCCTCAATGTGTTCAAAAGTAACATTTCTTAGATTCTTCAAGACAATGTTAATGGCCTGCTCCATGAAATAAAAGTGTATCTCTGAGAGATGCATTCACACATCAACCAGAAGTTTCTGAGGAAGCTTCTGTCTACTTTTCTTCCGAGCATATTTCCTTTGTCACCAAAGGCTTCATAGCACAGAGAAACATCCCATTGCAGATTTCCAGAAAACTGTGTTAGCAAACTGATGACTGAAGAGAAATGTGTAACTCTGTGAGTTGCATTCACACATCGCAGTGCAGTTTCACAGAAGGCTTCTTTCAAGTTTCTGTCTGAGGATATATCCTTTTCACCATGGGCCACAATGAGCTCCCAAATGTCACATTGCAGAATCCACCACAACAGTGTTAGCAGACTGTTCCAAGAAGGGAGGAGTGGAACTCTGTGTGATGAAGTCACACATCTAAAAGCAATCTCTCAAAAAGCTATTCTCTAGTTGTTATGTGTGGATACTTCCTTTTTCACAATGGGACCCAATTGGCTCCAAAATATCGCTTTGCAGATTCCACGAAAAGAGTGTTAGCAAACTGCTTCCTAAGGAATAGCTTGTAACTCTGTGAGATGAATTCAGAGATCACAAAGAAATTTCTCAGAAACTTCTCTCTCGTTTTCCACTGACGATATTTCCTTTATCCGAGTAGGCCTCAATGCGTTCCAAAGTAACTTTTCTTAGATTCTTCAAAGACAGTGCTAATGGCCTGCTCCATGAAATATAAGTGTAACTCTGAGAGATGAATTCACACATCAACAAAATTTTCTTAGGAAGCTTCTTTCTAGATTTCCTCCGAGGATAATTCCTTTGTCACCATAAGCTTCATAGCACTGTGAAATATCCCTTTGCAGATTTCCAGAAAACTGTGTTAGTGATCTGATGAGTGAAGTGAAACGTGTAACGCTGTGAGTTGCATTCACACATCGCAGTGTAGTTTCACAGAAGGCTTCTTTCCAGTTTCAGTCTGAGGTTATTTCCTTTCTCCCCATAGACCTCAATGAGAT
This sequence comes from Piliocolobus tephrosceles, assembly GCF_002776525.5. Classification (NCBI taxonomy): domain Eukaryota; kingdom Metazoa; phylum Chordata; class Mammalia; order Primates; family Cercopithecidae; genus Piliocolobus; species Piliocolobus tephrosceles. The sequence goes on from NW_022324425.1 coordinate 9,315, forward strand.
CCCAAATGTCACATTGCAGGACCCACCATAACAGTGTTAGCAGACTGTTCCAAAAAGGGAAGGGTGGAACTCTGTGTGATGAAGTCACACATCTAAAACCAATCTCTCAGAAAGCTATTGTCTAGTTGTTATGTGTGGATACTTCCTTTTTCACAATGGGAACGAAATGGCTCCCAAATATCACTTTGCAGATTCCACGAAAAGAGTGTTAGCAAACTGCCTCCTGAGGAATAACTTGTAACACTGTGAGATGAATTCACAGATCACAAAGATATTTCTCGGAAAGCTTCTCTCTCGTTTTTAACTGCTGATATTTCCTTTATCAACGTAGCCCTCAATGCGTTCCAAAGTAACATTTCTTAGATTCTTCAAAGACAGTGCTAATGGTCTCCTTCATGAAACATAAGTGTAACTCTGAGAGATGAATTCACACATCAGCCAGAAGTTTCTGAGGAAGCTACTGTCTAGTTTTCCTCCGAAGTTATATACTTTGTCACCAAAAGCTTCATAGTGCTGAGAAACATCCCATTGCAGATTTCCAGAAAACTGTGTTAGCAAACTGATGACTGAAGAGAAACGTGTAACTCTGTGAGTTGCGTTCACACATCGCAGTGAAGTTTCACAGAAGGCTTCTTTCCAGTTTCTGTCAGAGGATATATCCTTTCTGCCCATAGCCCTCAAAGAGCTCCCAAATATCACATTGCACAATCCACGACAACAGTGTTTCCAAACTGCTCCAAGAAGGGAAGGGTGGAACTCTGTGTGATGAAGTCACACATCTAAAAGCAATTTCTCAGAACGATATTCCGTAGTTGTAATGTGTGGATATTTCCTTTTTCACAAAGGGCCAGAATTGGCTCCCAAATATCACTTTCCCCATTCCACGAAAAGAGCGTTAGCAGATTTCTTCCTGAGGAATAACATGTAACTCTGTGAGATGAATTCACAGATCACAAAGAAATTTCTCAGAAAGCTTCTCTCTCGTTTTCAACTGTTGATATTTCCTTTATCAGCGTAGGCCTCCATGCATTGCAAAGTAACTTTTTTAGATACTTCAAAGACAGTTCTAATGGCCTGCTCCATGAAATGTAAGTGTAACTCTGAGAGATGAATTCTCACATCAACAAGTAGTTTCTTAGGAAGCTTCTGTCTAGTTATCCTCTGAGGACATTTCCTTTGTCACCATAAGCCTCATAGCGCTGAGAAATAACCCATTGCATATTTCCAGAAAACTGTGTTAGCAAACTGATGACTGAAGAGAAACATGTAACTCTGTGAGTTGCATTCACACATCGCATTGCAGTTTAAGGGAAGGCTTCTTTCCAGTTTCTGTCTGAGGATATATCCTTTCTCCTCATAGCCCTCAATGAGCTCCCAAATGTCACATTGCAAAATCCACCACAACAGTATTAGCAGACTGTTCCAAGAAGGGAAGGGTGGAACTCGGTGTGATGAAGTCACACATTTAAAACCAATCTCTCAGAAACCTATTCTCTAGTTGTTATATGTGGATACTTCCTTTTTTATAAAGGGCCTGAATTGGCCCCCAATTATCACTTTGCAGATTCCACGAAAAGATTGTTAGCAAACTGCTTCCTGAGGAATAACTTGGAACTCTGTGAGACGAATTCACAGATCACAAAGAAATTTCTCAGAAAGATTCTCTCTCGTTTTTAACTGTTGATATTTCCTTTATCAGCGTAGGCCTCCATGCGTTCCAAATTAACATATATAAGATTTTCAAAGACAGTGCTAATGGCCTGCTCCATGATATTTACTTGTAACTCTGAGAGATGAATTCACACATCAACCAGAATTTTCTTAGGAAACTTCTTTCTAGTTTTCCTCCGAGGATATTTCCTTTGTCACCATAAGCTTCATAGCGCTGAGAAATATCACACTGCAGATTTCCAGAAAACTGTGTTAGCAAACTGATTACTGAAGACAAACGTGTAACTCTGTGAGTAGCATTCACACATCGCAGTGCAGTTTCACAGAAGGCTTCTTTCCAGTTTCTTTCTGAGGATATATCCTTTCTCCCCATAGCGCTCAGTGAGCTCCCAAATATCACTTTCCAGAATCCACGACAACAGTGTTAGCAAACTATTCCAAGAAGGGAAGGGTGGAACTCTGTGTGATGAAGTCACACCTCTAAAAGCAATCTCTTAGAAAGCTATTCTCTAGTTGTTATGTGTGGATACTTTCTTTTTCACAATGTGCCCACATTGGCTCCAAAATATCACTTTGCCCATTCCACGAAAAGAGTGCTGGCAAACTGCTTCCTGCGGAATAAGTTTTAACTCTGTGAGATGAATTCACAGATCACAAAGAAATTTCTCAGAAAGTTTCTCTCTCATTTTTAACAGTTGATATTTCCTTTATCAGCGTAGGCCTCAATGCGTTCCAAAGTCACATATCTTAGATTCTTCAAAGACAGTGCTAATGGCCTGCTCCATGAGATATAAGTGGATCTCTGAGAGATGAATTCACACATCAACCAGAAGTTTCCTAGGAAGCTTCTTTCTAGTTTTCCTCCGAGGATATTTCCTTTGTCACCATAAGCTTCATAGCGCTGAGAAATATCCCATTGCAGATTTCTAGAAAACTGTGTCAGGAAACTGATGACTGAGGAGAAACGCGTGTAACTCTGTGAGTTGCATTCACACATGGCAGTGCAGTTTCACAGAAGGCTTCTTTCCAGTTTCTGTCTGAGGATATATCCTTTCTCCCATAGGCCTCAATGACCTCCCAAATATCACATTGCAGAATCCACGACAACAGTGTTAGCAAACTGTTCCAAGAGGGAAGGGTGGAACTCTGTGTGATGAAGTCACACATCTAAAAGCTACCTCTCAGAAAGCTATTCTCTGGTTGTTATGTGCGGATACTTCCTTTTTCACAAAGGGCCCGAATTGGCTCCCAGAGATCACTTTGCCGATTCCACGAAAAGAGTGTTAGCAAACTGCTTCCTGAGGAATAACTTATAACTCTGTGAGATGAATTCACAGATCACAAAGAAATTTCTCAGAAAGCTTCTCTCTCGTTTTTAACCCTTGATATTTCCTTTATCGGCGTAGGCCTCAATGCGTTCCAAAGTAACATTTCTTAGATACTTCAAAGACAGTGCTAAAGGCCTGCTCCATGAAATGTAAGTGTAACTCTGAGAGATGAATTCACACATCAATCAGAGGTTTCTTAGGAAGATTCTTTCTAGTTTTCCTCCAAGGATATTTCCTTTGACACCATAAGCTTCATAGAGCTGAGAAATATCCCATTGCAGATTTCCAGAAAACTGTGTTAGCAAACTGATGACTGAAGAGAAACGTGTAACTCTGTGAGTTGCATTCACACATCGCAGTGCAGTTTCACAGAAGGCTTCTTTCCAGTTTCTGTCTGATTATATATCCTTTCTCCCCATAGCCATCATTGAGCTCCTAAATATCACATTGCAGAATCCACGAAAACAGTTTTAGCAAACTGTTTTAAGAAGGGAAGGGTGGAACAGTGTGTGATGAAGTCATACATCTAAAAGCAGTTTCTCAGAAAGGTATTCTCGGGTTGTTATGTGTTGATACTTCCTTTTTCACATTGGGTCCGTATTGGCTCCGAAGTACTACTTTGCTCATTCCACGAAAAGAGGGTTAGCAAAATGCTTCCTGACGAATGACTTGCAACTCTGTGAGATGAATTCACAGATCACAAAGAATTTTCTCAGAAAGCTTCTCTCTCGTTTTTAACTGTTGATATTTCCCTTATCAGCGAAGGCCTCTAAGCGTTCCAAAGTGACATATCTTAGATTCTTCAAAGACAGTGCTAATGGCCTGCTCTAAGAAATATAAGTGTAACACTGAGAGATGAATTCGCACATCAACCAGAATATTTTTAGGAAGCTTCTTTCTAGTTTTCCTCCGAGGATAGTTAATTTGTCACAATAAGCTTCATAGCGCTGAGAAATATACCATTTCAGATTTCCAGAAAACTGCGTTAGCAAACTGATGACTGAAGGGAAACGTGTAACTCTGTGAGTTGCATTCACACATCGCAGTGCAGTTTCACAGAAGGCTTCTTTCCCGTTTCTGTCTGAGGATATATCCTTTCTCCCCATAGCGCTCAGTGAGCTCCCAAATATCACTTTGCAGAATCCACGAAAACAGTGTTAGCAAACTATTCCAAGAAGGGAAGGGTGGAAATCTGTGTGATGAAGTCACACATCTAAAAGCAATCTCTCAGAAAGCTCTTTTCTAGTTGTTATGTGTGGATACTTCCTTTTTCACAATGGGCCCAAATTGGCTCCCAAATATAACTTTGCCCATCCCACGAAAAGAGTGTTAGGAAGCTGCTTCCTGAGGAATAACTTGTAACTCTGTGAGATGAATTCACAGATCACAAAGAAATTTCTCAGAAAGCTTCTCTCTCATTTTTACCTCTTGATATTTCCTTTATTAGCGTTGGCCTCAATGCGTTCCAAAGTAACATTTCTTAGATTCTTCAAAGACAGTGCTAATGGCCTGTTCTATGAAATATAAGTGTAACTCTGAGAGATGAATTCACACATCATCCAGAAGTTTCTTAGGAAGCTTCTTTGTAGTTTCTCTCCGAGGATATTTCCTTTGTCACCATAAGCTTCGTAGCGCTGAGAAATATCCCATTGCAGATTTCTAGAAAACTGTGTTAGCAAACTGATTACTGAAGACAAACGTGTAACTCTGTGAGTAGCATTCACACATCGCAGTGCAGTTTCACAGAAGGCTTCTTTCCAGTTTCTTTCTGAGGATATATCCTTTCTCCCCATAGCGCTCAGTGAGCTCCCAAATATCACTTTCCAGAATCCACGACAACAGTGTTAGCAAACTATTCCAAGAAGGGAAGGGTGGAACTCTGTGTGATGAAGTCACACATCTAAAAGCAATCTCTCAGAAAGCTATTCTCTAGTTGTTATGTGTGGATACTTCCTTTTCAACAATGGTCCCAAATTGGCTCCCAAATATCACATTGCCGATTTCACAAAAAGAGTTTTAGCAAACTGTTTCTTGAGAAATAACTTGTACCTCAGTGAGACGAATTCAGAGATCACAAAGAAATTTCTCAGAAAGCTTCTCTCTCATTTTTAACTGTTGATATTTCGTATATCAGCTTAGGCCTCAATGCGTTCCAAAGTAACATTTCGTAGATTCTTCAAAGACAGTGCTAATGGCCTGCTCCATGAAATATAAGTGTAACTCTGAGAGGTGAATTCACACATCAACCAGAAGTTTCTTAGGAAGCTTCTTTGTAGTTTTCCTCCGAGGATATTTCCTTTGTCACCATAAGCTTCATAGCGCTGAGAAATATTCCATTGCAGATTTCCAGAAAATTGTGTTAGCAAAATGACCCCTGAGGAGAAACGTGTATCTCTGTGACTTGCATTCACACATTGCAGTGCAGTTTCACAGAAGGCTTCTTTCTGGTTTCTGTCTGAGGATATATCCTTTCTCCCCAGCCCTAAATGAGCTTCCAAATATCACATTGCACAATCCACCAAAACAGTGTTAGCAAGCTGTTCCAACAAGGATAGGGTGGAACTCTGTGTGATGAAGTCACACATCTAAAAGCAATCTCTCAGAAAGCTATTCTCTAGTTGTTATGTGTGGATACTTCCTTTTTTACAATAGGCCTGAATTGGCTCCCAAATATCACTTTGCCGATTCCACGAAAACAGTGTTAGCAAACGGCTTCGTGAGGAATAATTTGAAACTCTGTGAGATGAATTCACAGATCACAAATAAATTTCTCAGAAAGCTTCTCTCTCGTTTTTAACTGTTCATATTTCCTTTATCAGCATAGGCCTCAACGCGTTCCAAAGTAACATTGCTTAGATTCTTCAAAGACAGTACTAATGGCCTCCTCCATGAAATATAAGTGTAACTCTGAGAGATGAATTCACACATCAACCAGAAGTTTCTTAGGAAGCTTCTTTCTACTTTTTCTCCGAGGATATTTCCTTTGTCACCGTAAGCTTCAGAGCGCTGAGAAATATCCCATTGCAGATTTCCAGAAAACTGTTAAAAAACTGAAGAATGAAAAGAAACGTGTATCTCTGTGAGTTGCATACACACATCGCAGTGCAGTTTCACAGAAGGCTTGTTTCCAGTTTCTGTCTGAGGATATATCCTTTCTCCTCATAGCCCTCAATGAGCTCCCAAATATCACATTGCAGAATCCACCACAGCAGTGTTAGCAAACTGTTCCAAGAAGGGAAGGGTGGAACTCGGTGTGATGAAGTCACACATCTAAAAGCAATCTCTCAGAAAGCTCTTCTCTAGTTGTTATGTGTGGATAATTCCTTTCTCACAATGGGCCCGAATTGGCTCCCAAATATCACTTTGCCGGTTCCACAAAAAGAGTGTTAGCAAACTGCTTCCTGAGGAATAACTTGCAACTCTGTGAAATGAATTCACAGATCGCTAAGAAATTTCTCAGAACGCTTCTATCTCGTTTTTAACTGTTGATATTTCCTTTATAAGCGTAGGCCTCAACGCGTTCCAAAGTAACATTACTTAGATACTTCAAAGACAGAGCTAATGGCCTGCTCCACGTAATATTAGTGTAACTCTGACAGATGAATTCACACATCAACCAGAAGTTTCTTAGGAAGCTTCTTTCTAGTTTTCCTCCGAGGATATTTCCTTTGTCACCATAAGCTTCCTTTGCACTGAGAAATATTCCATTGCAGATTTCCAGAAAACTATGTTAGCAAACTGATGACTTAAGGGAAACGTGTAACTCTGTGAGTTGCATTCACACATCGCAGTGCGGTTTCACAGAAGGCTTCTTTCCAGTTTGTGTCTGAGGCTATATCCTTTCTCCCCATAGCCCTCAAAGAGCTCCCAAACACAACATTGCAGAATCCACCACAACAGTGTTAGCAAACTGTTCCAAGAAAGGAAGGGTGGAACTCTGTGTGATGAAGTCACACCTTTAAAAGCATTCTCTCACAAAGCTATTCTCTAGTTGTTATGTGGATACTTCCTTTTTCACAATGGGCCCAAATTGGCTCCCAAATATCACTTTCATGAATCCACGAAAAGAGTGTTAGCAAACTGCGTCCTGAGGAATAACTTGTAACTCTTTCAGATGAATTCACAGATCACAAAGAAATTTCTCAGAAAGTTTCTCTCTCGATTTTAACTTTTTATATTTCCTTTATCAACATAGGCCTCAACGCATTCCAAAGTAACATTTCTTAGATTTTTCAAAGACAGTGCTAATGGCCTGCTCCATGAAATATAAGTGTAACTCTGAGAGAAGAAATTCACACATCAACCAGATGTTTATTAGGAAGCTTCAGTCTATTTTTCCTCCGAGGATATTTCCTTTGTCACCATAAGCTTCATAGCGCTGAGAAATATCCCACTGCAGATTACCTGAAAACTGTTTTTGCAAACTGATGA
>NW_022324426.1:0-5775 GCF_002776525.5 Piliocolobus tephrosceles
CATTGTCTGTGGCCCAAATACATAATTTTACTTATTAACTGGATATATGGAGATAGTGTTTTAGTCCTGGTATGTGAGCAACAATCCCATTCGAGAAAGCACAGTCCCAGGATCATCGGTCCTATTAACCCTGTAGGGGAGTGTTTGGTGGGAAAAACAGACAACTGAACCGAATAGAGCAGGTCCATGCTGTTTGGACAAACGGAGGCAAGATGGTGCACTTCCGGGTTCTTCTTCACCACCAACTCTTCCCGTGCGTGCGAAAATGCAGCCGGCGCCCGGGAAGGTGCAGACCAACTGGGCATGCACCAGGTGACGTCAATCTGAAGAAACCAAGATTTACCTGGTCGCACCTGCGGAACGCCCCTGACACGCCCATGCCCCACCTATTGCCCTCCCACTCCTAGAAAAGCCACTCTCCGCCATTGAGCCACGCGGCCTTCTCACAGCCCCAGCGGCCCTCTCACAGCCCCAGTCCTGTCGGGATGTCGGGACTGTGGGAAGTCCGTCCGAGAGCCCCATGGGGGGACTCTGCCGGCCTCCTTCGCCGGAGGCCGACAGACTTCTCCCGCACACCTTAGGTTACCAAAATAAACTAGCAGTTTTGCGCCTGACCTTTGCCTACTTGCTGGTTCTTTTGTGCTCGCTCTGGTGGTCTTAGAAAAACAAGACAGATGGTGCCGAAACGCCCCTGACACGCCCATGCCCCACCTATTGCCCTCCCACTCCTAGAAAAGCCGCTCTCCGCCATTGAGCCACGCGGCTTTCTTGCAGCCCCACTCCTGTCGGGATGTCGGGACTGTGGGAAGTCTGTCTGAGAGCCCCACCGCGGGGGGACTCTGCCGGCTTCCTTTGCCGGAGGCTGACAGACTTCTCCCGCACACCTTAGGTTACCAAAATAAACGTGCAGTTTTGCTCCTACACTTGCCTACCCACTGGGTCTTTTGTGCTCGCTCTGGTGGTCTTAGAAAAACAAGACAGGTGGTGCGGAACCCGGGAGGAGACCCCTCCTCAGGGCCCCCAGGGTCCGGGGAGCCTCCTCCTCCTCGTTCCACGCCACGGACGGACCAGGACCTGAGACCCTCTTCGCTCACTCTCACGGCCTCTCTGGGGTAAGTGCCCTTGTCTCTTCTTTACCTCCCTCGGCCAAAATCCTGCGCAGGTCTGAGGTCCATTTTGAGCCACCAAGTGGCTTGGAAGCCACCACGTGGCTTCAGAGACCCTTGCAGGATGGAGACGTCCGCCTGAAGGTACTCTCCACTTTGGCTTCAAGAGCCTCCAGTCTGTCTCTGCTGGTTCCAAAGGACGCTTTGAAGCCAGGCAGAGATCCACTTCCATTTCCATTGTGTCCATTGTGTGTCGGTAAAGAGGAAACAAATGGGAAACCCCCAGTCCAAATTTCCAAAGAGCACCCCCTTAGGGTGCCTCCTAGCCAATTTAAAAACCTTACAGCTTGAACAAGACCTTAGGAGGAAGCGGTTAATTTTCCTTTCCACTGTGGCGTGATCGACCTCAGCAATTTCTGCCAGCGGCTAGGCAAGTGGTCCGAAATTTACATACAAGGCTTTTGGGCCTTAGGCTCTCGTCCCTATACTCCTTCTCTCCCCGCTCTCCCCACCGCCTCCCTTCCTGCCCAGACTCCTCCTCCTCCCCCCATCCAGACTCCTTCTTCCTCCTCCTTATCTACTAGTAATCCACTCGGTCCCATGCCTCCTTCGGGGCCCCCAACTGGCTGTCTTGAGTCCCCTATCTCTGCCCACACCCTCTTACAGTGTTAGTACCTTTGCGAGAGCTGGCTGGGGCGGAGGGGGTAGTCAGAGTACATGTCCCTTTTTCATTGGCCGATCTTTCCAAAATTGAGAAGCGTTTAGGTGATTTCTCAGCTAATCCTACCATATACATAAAGGAATTTAGATACCTTTGTCAGTCCTATGACTTAACTTGGCATGACCTCCAGGTTATCCTAACCTCTACCCTAAACTGACTGAGGTTCTAACCCAATATACCCAGTTAGATCTGGCCTCCCCCAGAGGGGCCACCATTTTAGTGTCTTATTTCATTTCTCAATCGGCTCCTGACATTCGTAAAAACTTCAAAAGGTAGAGGATGGTGCTCAGACACCAATACAAGACCTAGTTAAATTAGCCCTTAAGGTCTATAACTCCAGAGAGGAGATGGCAGGCTTGCCTTGAACAGAAGGTTCAGCTCCTAGCAGCAGCTTTACAGCCCAGTCGTAACCCCAGACCAGAGAGCACATACCCCACAGACTCCAAGGCCACGAAAGGAGCCTGCGTGCTATAAGTGTGGCAAGGCAGGACACTATGCCAACAGGTGTCCACAAGGTACCCGAGTCCCAACGCAGCCTTGCTATAAGTGCAAGGCATCAGGACATTAGGCCAGTGAATGTCCTAACCCTCGTCCACCAGCAACCCCCCTGCCCTGCTTTCCAGCAGGGAGGAAACTGGAAGTCTGATTGCCCCACCCTGAGAACAAGTGCCGCGCCTCTACATGACCCCCTTTCCCAGGATCCTGGGAGCTCCTTCCAGCTCCTACATCTGGACGATGACAACTGAAGGTGCCGAGACTCGGGGACCCCCATCACCCTCGCCAAGCCGCGGGTAACTCTCCTGGTAGCGGGTAAGACAATTACTTTTTTAATCAACAGCGAGGCTACCTATTCTGTTTTGCCGTCCTTCTCTGGACCTAGCCTTCCATCCAATATCTCTGTAGTAGGAGTAAGTGGAAAGCCATCCACTCCACGAAAAACTCCAATCCTTAATTGCTGCCTGGCCAACAACTACTTTGCGCACTCATTCCTCATTCCCAACTAAAAAGGGCCCCTACCGAAAGCAATCAGTGGAAATCAGTTTGGCTTTCCCCCACTCGCCTCAAACTTACTAAATTTTCTTAACTATCTCATACTCCCCAACCTTGCCAGGACTATCCTTCTGGGTTTTGCCCATATTCCAACAAATGCTTCCATTCCTCATTCCTATACTAATATTGTGCCTTATTTTATTTTTCATCCGTGCGTCCAAATACCAACCATGGGCCCTGACCTTAACGACGCCCCTTAACAGCAGGAAGTAGCCAGACAGACCACGGCGCCCCTTTATCACTATTATCAATAAAAGGTTGGACTGTTTGGACGAACGGAGGCAAGATGGTGCACTTCCGGGTTCTTCTTCACCACCAACTCTTCCCGCGCGTGCGAAAATGCAGCCGGCGGGAAGGTGCAGACCAACTGGGCATGCGCCAGGTGACGTCAATCCGAAGAAACCAAGATTTACCTGGACACACCTGCGGAACGCCCCTGACACGCCCATGCCCCACCTATTGCCCTCCCACTCCTAGAAAAGCCACTCTCCGCCATTGAGCCACGCGGCCTTCTCACAGCCCCAGCGGCCCTCTCACAGCCCCAGTCCTGTCGGGATGTCGGGACTGTGGGAAGTCCGTCCGAGAGCCCCATGGGGGGACTCTGCCGGCCTCCTTCGCCGGAGGCCGACAGACTTCTCCCGCACACCTTAGGTTACCAAAATAAACTAGCAGTTTTGCGCCTGACCTTTGCCTACTTGCTGGTTCTTTTGTGCTCGCTCTGGTGGTCTTAGAAAAACAAGACACATGCAATCTAGTTTCCTGTGATAGAAGGCTTGTTCTATTTCCTCAATCTCCCTTTTTGCTGCAGGGGTTAAATATCTGGGAGAATCTAGGGCTGTATTGCCCTTTAAGACAGAAAACAGGGTTTGCAACTGATAAGTAGTTATGCCCAAGACAGGGCAAAGTCAGTTTATATCACACAGAAATTTCTGATAATCATTTGAGGTATGTAAGTTGCTAGTATTTAATTTAATCTTTGGAAGTCTTACTGACGGGGAAGTTAGTATGTACCCCAGATATTTCCAAAAGGAGGACATTTGTACTTTTTCAAGTGCTATAATTAAACATCTTAACTGTTTTTTGTTTGTTTGTTTGATTTGTTTTTGTTTTTGAGATGGAGTCTTGCTCTCTCACCAGGCTAGAGTGCAGTGGCATGATCTCAGCTCACTGCAACCTCTGCCTCCTGGGTTCAAGTGATTCCCCTGCCTCAGCCACCTGAGTAGCTGGGACTACAGGTGCATGCCACCATGCCCGGCTAATTTTTGTATTTTAGTAGAGACAGGGTTTCACCATGTTGGCCAGGATGGTCTCGATCTCCTGACCTCGTGATCCACCCACCTCGGCCTCCCAGAGTGTTGGGATTACAGGCGTGAGCCACCGCACCTGGCCAACTGTGTACTCTTTATGACAGGGGCATATAAACTTGAAAGCGCTGGCTCTCTTGGGGCTGCCAGTAATATATCACCCATAAAATGAATAATCTTGCAATTAGAAAATTCTTTTCTACTGGGGGGCATAGCCTGATCTACATGTTACTGATACAAGGTAGGACTATTCAGTATTCCTGAGGAAGCACTTTCCAGTGAAATCAGCAAGCTGGTCTTCCATTATTAATAGCTGGTAATGTAAACGCAAAATTTTCTCTGTTGTGTTCTGTGACAGGAATAGTATAAAAACAGTCTTTTAAGTCAGTAACAATTATAGGCCAATCTTGAGTAATCGCCATGGGGGAAGGGGTCCCATAGGCTGTAAATTAGCATTAATAGCACGTTTGTCATGCAAAAATTTCCATTTGCCAGACTTCTGGGAATGAGGAAATGGGTGAATTCCAAGGGCTGTTAGATGGTTCTGTATGACCGGCTTTTAATTGTTCCTCAGCTAATTCAAGGACACTTTGTAATTTCTCTCCCTTCAGAGGTCACTGTTCTACACAATTAAGATTTTGAGAGAGCCACATCAGGGGTAGTAGAGGAAAAACAGTGGCCATAATTATAATTTAAATTTAACATAAATTTTAACAGAGAATTATAATTTGAGATGTTCCTTGTATACAAGGAACACATGAAATTTTACCGTGGGCTGCCTGTGGAGCCAGAGGGCAGTGACACACGTCCTGGACAACGGTCGCACTGTGCTTGCATAGGCGCCACCTTTTGTCTGCACCGTTCCCTCCTCCTACTGCTGGGCAGAGGCTGCCGGCCTTGGCGGACCCTGTCAGCTTGGGCAGGAGGAGCTTTTTTCCCCCTGAGGCTTTCCTAAAGCCCTCCGCCCCCTTGGCTGCGCAGCTTTGAAGCTTTGCAGCTTTGGCTTCCAATGCCTTTTCTTATCTCTTTATAAACATACACCTGATTGCCTTTTTGATTTTGCATCACTGGGCAGGCTAAAAGCTCCCCTTCTAATGCCGCTTGCTTAAGACAGGGTCTCATAGCTCTACCATATGCCTTGTCTTTCTTCTTATTTATTGGAGAAGGGGGCTCAGGCAAAACCTCCCTTTCCTCTTTGTTATTTTGGTCAGGTGATAGTGGGGCTGAGGGACTCAGGGGTGGTAAAGTAGGTGATGGTTCTTTCTCCTTCCTCTTTTTAGGCTCTTCTGTGTATAATGGAACCAGAGTCGCCCTCACTAAAGCACATAGCCTTAAAATTTATAATGGGACCTGTAGTTCTTGCGCATGAGGTCAGGGAATCAAGACCATCCTGGCTAACAAGGTGAAACCCCATCTCTACTAAAAATACAAAAAAATTAGCCAGCTGTGGTGACGGGCACCTGTAGTCCCAGCTACTCAGGAGACTGAGGCAGGAGAATGGCCTGAACCCAGGAGACGGAGATTGCCGTGAGCCGAGATCATGCCAATGCACTCCAGCCTGGGTGACAGAACAAGATTCTGTCTCAAAAAAAAA
>NW_022324427.1:0-5775 GCF_002776525.5 Piliocolobus tephrosceles
TTTTTTTTTGAGACAGAATCTTGTTCTGTCACCCAGGCTGGAGTGCATTGGCATGATCTCGGCTCACGGCAATCTCCGTCTCCTGGGTTCAGGCCATTCTCCTGCCTCAGTCTCCTGAGTAGCTGGGACTACAGGTGCCCGTCACCACAGCTGGCTAATTTTTTTGTATTTTTAGTAGAGATGGGGTTTCACCTTGTTAGCCAGGATGGTCTTGATTCCCTGACCTCATGCGCAAGAACTACAGGTCCCATTATAAATTTTAAGGCTATGTGCTTTAGTGAGGGCGACTCTGGTTCCATTATACACAGAAGAGCCTAAAAAGAGGAAGGAGAAAGAACCATCACCTACTTTACCACCCCTGAGTCCCTCAGCCCCACTATCACCTGACCAAAATAACAAAGAGGAAAGGGAGGTTTTGCCTGAGCCCCCTTCTCCAATAAATAAGAAGAAAGACAAGGCATATGGTAGAGCTATGAGACCCTGTCTTAAGCAAGCGGCATTAGAAGGGGAGCTTTTAGCCTGCCCAGTGATGCAAAATCAAAAAGGCAATCAGGTGTATGTTTATAAAGAGATAAGAAAAGGCATTGGAAGCCAAAGCTGCAAAGCTTCAAAGCTGCGCAGCCAAGGGGGCGGAGGGCTTTAGGAAAGCCTCAGGGGGAAAAAAGCTCCTCCTGCCCAAGCTGACAGGGTCCGCCAAGGCCGGCAGCCTCTGCCCAGCAGTAGGAGGAGGGAACGGTGCAGACAAAAGGTGGCGCCTATGCAAGCACAGTGCGACCGTTGTCCAGGACGTGTGTCACTGCCCTCTGGCTCCACAGGCAGCCCACGGTAAAATTTCATGTGTTCCTTGTATACAAGGAACATCTCAAATTATAATTCTCTGTTAAAATTTATGTTAAATTTAAATTATAATTATGGCCACTGTTTTTCCTCTACTACCCCTGATGTGGCTCTCTCAAAATCTTAATTGTGTAGAACAGTGACCTCTGAAGGGAGAGAAATTACAAAGTGTCCTTGAATTAGCTGAGGAACAATTAAAAGCCGGTCATACAGAACCATCTAACAGCCCTTGGAATTCACCCATTTCCTCATTCCCAGAAGTCTGGCAAATGGAAATTTTTGCATGACAAACGTGCTATTAATGCTAATTTACAGCCTATGGGACCCCTTCCCCCATGGCGATTACTCAAGATTGGCCTATAATTGTTACTGACTTAAAAGACTGTTTTTATACTATTCCTGTCACAGAACACAACAGAGAAAATTTTGCGTTTACATTACCAGCTATTAATAATGGAAGACCAGCTTGCTGATTTCACTGGAAAGTGCTTCCTCAGGAATACTGAATAGTCCTACCTTGTATCAGTAACATGTAGATCAGGCTATGCCCCCCAGTAGAAAAGAATTTTCTAATTGCAAGATTATTCATTTTATGGGTGATATATTACTGGCAGCCCCAAGAGAGCCAGCGCTTTCAAGTTTATATGCCCCTGTCATAAAGAGTACACAGTTGGCCAGGTGCGGTGGCTCACGCCTGTAATCCCAACACTCTGGGAGGCCGAGGTGGGTGGATCACGAGGTCAGGAGATCGAGACCATCCTGGCCAACATGGTGAAACCCTGTCTCTACTAAAATACAAAAATTAGCCGGGCATGGTGGCATGCACCTGTAGTCCCAGCTACTCAGGTGGCTGAGGCAGGGGAATCACTTGAACCCAGGAGGCAGAGGTTGCAGTGAGCTGAGATCATGCCACTGCACTCTAGCCTGGTGAGAGAGCAAGACTCCATCTCAAAAACAAAAACAAATCAAACAAACAAACAAAAAACAGTTAAGATGTTTAATTATAGCACTTGAAAAAGTACAAATGTCCTCCTTTTGGAAATATCTGGGGTACATACTAACTTCCCCGTCAGTAAGACTTCCAAAGATTAAATTAAATACTAGCAACTTACATACCTCAAATGATTATCAGAAATTTCTGTGTGATATAAACTGACTTTGCCCTGTCTTGGGCATAACTACTTATCAGTTGCAAACCCTGTTTTCTGTCTTAAAGGGCAATACAGCCCTAGATTCTCCCAGATATTTAACCCCTGCAGCAAAAAGGGAGATTGAGGAAATAGAACAAGCCTTCTATCACAGGAAACTAGATTGCATGTGTCTTGTTTTTCTAAGACCACCAGAGCGAGCACAAAAGAACCAGCAAGTAGGCAAAGGTCAGGCGCAAAACTGCTAGTTTATTTTGGTAACCTAAGGTGTGCGGGAGAAGTCTGTCGGCCTCCGGCGAAGGAGGCCGGCAGAGTCCCCCCATGGGGCTCTCGGACGGACTTCCCACAGTCCCGACATCCCGACAGGACTGGGGCTGTGAGAGGGCCGCTGGGGCTGTGAGAAGGCTGCGTGGCTCAATGGCGGAGAGCGGCTTTTCTAGGAGTGGGAGGGCAATAGGTGGGGCATGGGCGTGTCAGGGGCGTTCCGCAGGTGTGTCCAGGTAAATCTTGGTTTCTTCGGATTGACGTCACCTGGCGCATGCCCAGTTGGTCTGCACCTTCCCGCCGGCTGCATTTTCGCACGCGCGGGAAGAGTTGGTGGTGAAGAAGAACCCGGAAGTGCACCATCTTGCCTCCGTTCGTCCAAACAGTCCAACCTTTTATTGATAATAGTGATAAAGGGGCGCCGTGGTCTGTCTGGCTACTTCCTGCTGTTAAGGGGCGTCGTTAAGGTCAGGGCCCATGGTTGGTATTTGGATGCACGGATGAAAAATAAAATAAGGCACAATATTAGTATAGGAATGAGGAATGGAAGCATTTGTTGGAATATGGGCAAAACCCAGAAGGATAGTCCTGGCAAGGTTGGGGAGTATGAGATAGTTAAGAAAATTTAGTAAGTTTGAGGCGAGTGGGGGAAAGCCAAACTGATTTCCACTGATTGCTTTCGGTAGGGGCCCTTTTTAGTTGGGAATGAGGAATGAGTGCGCAAAGTAGTTGTTGGCCAGGCAGCAATTAAGGATTGGAGTTTTTCGTGGAGTGGATGGCTTTCCACTTACTCCTACTACAGAGATATTGGATGGAAGGCTAGGTCCAGAGAAGGACGGCAAAACAGAATAGGTAGCCTCGCTGTTGATTAAAAAAGTAATTGTCTTACCCGCTACCAGGAGAGTTACCCGCGGCTTGGCGAGGGTGATGGGGGTCCCCGAGTCTCGGCACCTTCAGTTGTCATCGTCCAGATGTAGGAGCTGGAAGGAGCTCCCAGGATCCTGGGAAAGGGGGTCATGTAGAGGCGCGGCACTTGTTCTCAGGGTGGGGCAATCAGACTTCCAGTTTCCTCCCTGCTGGAAAGCAGGGCAGGGGGGTTGCTGGTGGACGAGGGTTAGGACATTCACTGGCCTAATGTCCTGATGCCTTGCACTTATAGCAAGGCTGCGTTGGGACTCGGGTACCTTGTGGACACCTGTTGGCATAGTGTCCTGCCTTGCCACACTTATAGCACGCAGGCTCCTTTCGTGGCCTTGGAGTCTGTGGGGTATGTGCTCTCTGGTCTGGGGTTACGACTGGGCTGTAAAGCTGCTGCTAGGAGCTGAACCTTCTGTTCAAGGCAAGCCTGCCATCTCCTCTCTGGAGTTATAGACCTTAAGGGCTAATTTAACTAGGTCTTGTATTGGTGTCTGAGCACCATCCTCTACCTTTTGAAGTTTTTACGAATGTCAGGAGCCGATTGAGAAATGAAATAAGACACTAAAATGGTGGCCCCTCTGGGGGAGGCCAGATCTAACTGGGTATATTGGGTTAGAACCTCAGTCAGTTTAGGGTAGAGGTTAGGATAACCTGGAGGTCATGCCAAGTTAAGTCATAGGACTGACAAAGGTATCTAAATTCCTTTATGTATATGGTAGGATTAGCTGAGAAATCACCTAAACGCTTCTCAATTTTGGAAAGATCGGCCAATGAAAAAGGGACATGTACTCTGACTACCCCCTCCGCCCCAGCCAGCTCTCGCAAAGGTACTAACACTGTAAGAGGGTGTGGGCAGAGATAGGGGACTCAAGACAGCCAGTTGGGGGCCCCGAAGGAGGCATGGGACCGAGTGGATTACTAGTAGATAAGGAGGAGGAAGAAGGAGTCTGGATGGGGGGAGGAGGAGGAGTCTGGGCAGGAAGGGAGGCGGTGGGGAGAGCGGGGAGAGAAGGAGTATAGGGACGAGAGCCTAAGGCCCAAAAGCCTTGTATGTAAATTTCGGACCACTTGCCTAGCCGCTGGCAGAAATTGCTGAGGTCGATCACGCCACAGTGGAAAGGAAAATTAACCGCTTCCTCCTAAGGTCTTGTTCAAGCTGTAAGGTTTTTAAATTGGCTAGGAGGCACCCTAAGGGGGTGCTCTTTGGAAATTTGGACTGGGGGTTTCCCATTTGTTTCCTCTTTACCGACACACAATGGACACAATGGAAATGGAAGTGGATCTCTGCCTGGCTTCAAAGCGTCCTTTGGAACCAGCAGAGACAGACTGGAGGCTCTTGAAGCCAAAGTGGAGAGTACCTTCAGGCGGACGTCTCCATCCTGCAAGGGTCTCTGAAGCCACGTGGTGGCTTCCAAGCCACTTGGTGGCTCAAAATGGACCTCAGACCTGCGCAGGATTTTGGCCGAGGGAGGTAAAGAAGAGACAAGGGCACTTACCCCAGAGAGGCCGTGAGAGTGAGCGAAGAGGGTCTCAGGTCCTGGTCCGTCCGTGGCGTGGAACGAGGAGGAGGAGGCTCCCCGGACCCTGGGGGCCCTGAGGAGGGGTCTCCTCCCGGGTTCCGCACCACCTGTCTTGTTTTTCTAAGACCACCAGAGCGAGCACAAAAGACCCAGTGGGTAGGCAAGTGTAGGAGCAAAACTGCACGTTTATTTTGGTAACCTAAGGTGTGCGGGAGAAGTCTGTCAGCCTCCGGCAAAGGAAGCCGGCAGAGTCCCCCCGCGGTGGGGCTCTCAGACAGACTTCCCACAGTCCCGACATCCCGACAGGAGTGGGGCTGCAAGAAAGCCGCGTGGCTCAATGGCGGAGAGCGGCTTTTCTAGGAGTGGGAGGGCAATAGGTGGGGCATGGGCGTGTCAGGGGCGTTTCGGCACCATCTGTCTTGTTTTTCTAAGACCACCAGAGCGAGCACAAAAGAACCAGCAAGTAGGCAAAGGTCAGGCGCAAAACTGCTAGTTTATTTTGGTAACCTAAGGTGTGCGGGAGAAGTCTGTCGGCCTCCGGCGAAGGAGGCCGGCAGAGTCCCCCCATGGGGCTCTCGGACGGACTTCCCACAGTCCCGACATCCCGACAGGACTGGGGCTGTGAGAGGGCCGCTGGGGCTGTGAGAAGGCTGCGTGGCTCAATGGCGGAGAGCGGCTTTTCTAGGAGTGGGAGGGCAATAGGTGGGGCATGGGCGTGTCAGGGGCGTTCCGCAGGTGCGACCAGGTAAATCTTGGTTTCTTCAGATTGACGTCACCTGGTGCATGCCCAGTTGGTCTGCACCTTCCCGGGCGCCGGCTGCATTTTCGCACGCACGGGAAGAGTTGGTGGTGAAGAAGAACCCGGAAGTGCACCATCTTGCCTCCGTTTGTCCAAACAGCATGGACCTGCTCTATTCGGTTCAGTTGTCTGTTTTTCCCACCAAACACTCCCCTACAGGGTTAATAGGACCGATGATCCTGGGACTGTGCTTTCTCGAATGGGATTGTTGCTCACATACCAGGACTAAAACACTATCTCCATATATCCAGTTAATAAGTAAAATTATGTATTTGGGCCACAGACAATG
>NW_022324428.1:0-2765 GCF_002776525.5 Piliocolobus tephrosceles
CATTGTCTGTGGCCCAAATACATAATTTTACTTATTAACTGGATATAGGGAGATAGTGTTTTAGTCCTGGTATGTGAGCAACAATCCCATTCGAGAAAGCACAGTCCCAGGATCATCGGTCCTATTAACCCTGTAGGGGAGTGTTTGGTGGGAAAAACAGACAACTGAACCGAATAGAGCAGGTCCATGCGATCTAGTTTCCTGTGATAGATGGCTTGTTCTATTTCCTCAATCTCTCTTTTTGCTGCAGGGGTCAAATATCTGGGAGAATCTAGGGCTGTATTGCCCTTTAAGATGGAAAACAGGTTTTGCAACTGATAAGTAGTTATGCCCAAGACGGGGCAAAGTCAGTTTATATCACACAGAAATTTCTGATAATCATTTGAGGTATGTAAGTTGCTAGTTTTTAATTTAACCTTTGGAGGTCTTACTGACGGGGAAGTTAGTATGTACCCCAGATATTTCCAACAGGAGGACATTTGTACTTTTTCAGTGCTGTAATTAAACATCTTAACTGTTTTTTGTTTGTTTGTTTGATTTGTTTTTGTTTTTGAGATGGAGTCTTGCTCTCTCACCAGGCTAGAGTGCAGTGGTATGATCTCAGCTCACTGCAACCTCCGCCTCCCGGGTTCAAGTGATTCCCCTGCCTCAGCCACCTGAATAGCTGGGACTACAGGTGCATGCCACTATGCCCGGCTAATTTTTGTATTTTAGTAGAGACAGGGTTTCACCATATTGGCCAGGATGGTCTCGATCTCCTGACCTCGTGATCCGCCCGCCTCGGCCTCCCAGAGTGTTGGGATTACAGGCGTGAGCCACCGCGCCTGGCCAACTGTGTATTCTTTATGACAGGGGCATATAAACTTGAAAGCGCTGGCTCTCTTGGGGCTGCCAGTAATATATCACCCATAAAATGAATAATCTTGCAATTAGAAAATTCTTTTCTACTGGGGGGCATAGCCTGATCTACATGTTACTGATACAAGGTAGGACTATTCAGTATTCCTGAGGAAGCACTTTCCAGTGAAATCAGCAAGCTGGCCTTTCATTATTATAGCTGGTAATGTAAATGCAAAATTTTCTCTGTTGTGTTCTGTGAGAGAAATAGTATAAAAACAGTCTTTTAAGTCAGTAACAATTATAGGCCAATCTTGAGCAATCGCCATGGGGGAAGGGGTCCCATAGGCTGTAAATTAGCATTAATAGCACGTTTGTCATGCAAAAATTTCCATTTGCCAGACTTCTGGGAATGAGGAAATGGGTGAATTCCAAGGGCTGTTAGATGGTTCTGTATGACCGGCTTTTAATTGTTCCTCAGCTAATTCAAGGACTCTTTGTAATTTCTCTCCCTTCAGAGGTCACTGTTCTACACAATTAAGATTTTGAGAGAGCCACATCAGGGGTAGTGGAGGAAAAACAGTGGCCATAATTATAATTTAAATTTAACGTAAATTTTAACAGAGAATTATAATTTGAGATGTTCCTTGTACACAAGGAACACATGAAATTTTACCGTGGGCTGCCTGTGGAGCCAGAGGGCAGTGGCACACATCCTGGGCAATGGTCGCACTGCGCTTGCATAGGCGCCACTTTTTGTCTGCACCGCTCCCTCCTCCTACCGCTGGGCAGAGGCTGCCGGCCTTGGGGGACCCTGTCAGCTTGGGCAGGAGGAGCTTTTTTCCCCCTGAGGCTTTCCTAAAGCTCTCCGCCCGCTTAGCTGCGCAGCTTCCCAGCTTTGGCTTTTTTTTTTTTACTTTGTTCTAGGGTACATGTGCATAACGTGCAGGTTTGTTACATATGTATACATGTGCCATGTTGGTGTGCTGCACCCATCAACTCATCAGCACCCATCAATTCATCATTTATATCAGGTATAACTCCCCAATGCAATCCCTCCCCCCTCCCCCCTCCCCATGATAGGCCCCAGTGTATGATGTTCCCCTTCCCGAGTCCAAGTGAACTCATTGTTCAGTTCCCACCTATGAGTGAGAACATGTGGTGTTTGGTTTTCTCTTCTTGTGATAGTTTGCTAAGAATGATGGTTTCCAGCTGCATCCATGTCCCTACAAAGGACGCAAACTCATCCTTTTTATGGCTGCATAGTATTCCATGGTGTATATGTGCCACATTTTCTTAATCCAGTCTGTCACTGATGGACATTTGGGTTGATTCCAAGACTTTGCTATTGTGAATAGCTTTGGCTTCTAATGCCTTTTCTTATCTCTTTATAAACATACACCTGATTGCCTTTTTGATTTTGTATCACTGGGCAGGCTAAAAGCTCCCCTTCTAATGCCACTTGCTTAAGACAGGGTCTCATAGCTGTAGCATATGCCTTGTCTTTCTTCTTATTTATTGGAGAAGGGGGCTCAGGCAAAACCTCCCTTTCCTCTTTGTTATTTTGGCCAGGTGATAGTGGGGCTGAGGGACTCAGGGGTGGTAAAGTAGGTGATGGTTCTTTCTCCTTCCCCTTTTCAGGCTCTTCTGTGTATAATGGGGACCAGAGTCGCCCTCACTAAAGCACATAGCATTAAAGATTATACTGGAACCCATTGCTCTTGCGCATGAGGTCAGGGAATCAAGACCATCCTGGCTAACAAGGTGAAACCCCGTCTCTACTAAAAATACAAAAAAATTAGCCAGCTGTGGTGACTGGCGCCTGTAGTCCCAGCTACTCAGGAGACTGAGGCAGGAGAATGGCCTGAACCCAGGAGACGGAGGTTGCCGTGAGCCGAGATTGTGCCACTGCACTCCAGCCTGGGTGA
>NW_022324429.1:0-2765 GCF_002776525.5 Piliocolobus tephrosceles
TCACCCAGGCTGGAGTGCAGTGGCACAATCTCGGCTCACGGCAACCTCCGTCTCCTGGGTTCAGGCCATTCTCCTGCCTCAGTCTCCTGAGTAGCTGGGACTACAGGCGCCAGTCACCACAGCTGGCTAATTTTTTTGTATTTTTAGTAGAGACGGGGTTTCACCTTGTTAGCCAGGATGGTCTTGATTCCCTGACCTCATGCGCAAGAGCAATGGGTTCCAGTATAATCTTTAATGCTATGTGCTTTAGTGAGGGCGACTCTGGTCCCCATTATACACAGAAGAGCCTGAAAAGGGGAAGGAGAAAGAACCATCACCTACTTTACCACCCCTGAGTCCCTCAGCCCCACTATCACCTGGCCAAAATAACAAAGAGGAAAGGGAGGTTTTGCCTGAGCCCCCTTCTCCAATAAATAAGAAGAAAGACAAGGCATATGCTACAGCTATGAGACCCTGTCTTAAGCAAGTGGCATTAGAAGGGGAGCTTTTAGCCTGCCCAGTGATACAAAATCAAAAAGGCAATCAGGTGTATGTTTATAAAGAGATAAGAAAAGGCATTAGAAGCCAAAGCTATTCACAATAGCAAAGTCTTGGAATCAACCCAAATGTCCATCAGTGACAGACTGGATTAAGAAAATGTGGCACATATACACCATGGAATACTATGCAGCCATAAAAAGGATGAGTTTGCGTCCTTTGTAGGGACATGGATGCAGCTGGAAACCATCATTCTTAGCAAACTATCACAAGAAGAGAAAACCAAACACCACATGTTCTCACTCATAGGTGGGAACTGAACAATGAGTTCACTTGGACTCGGGAAGGGGAACATCATACACTGGGGCCTATCATGGGGAGGGGGGAGGGGGGAGGGATTGCATTGGGGAGTTATACCTGATATAAATGATGAATTGATGGGTGCTGATGAGTTGATGGGTGCAGCACACCAACATGGCACATGTATACATATGTAACAAACCTGCACGTTATGCACATGTACCCTAGAACAAAGTAAAAAAAAAAAAGCCAAAGCTGGGAAGCTGCGCAGCTAAGCGGGCGGAGAGCTTTAGGAAAGCCTCAGGGGGAAAAAAGCTCCTCCTGCCCAAGCTGACAGGGTCCCCCAAGGCCGGCAGCCTCTGCCCAGCGGTAGGAGGAGGGAGCGGTGCAGACAAAAAGTGGCGCCTATGCAAGCGCAGTGCGACCATTGCCCAGGATGTGTGCCACTGCCCTCTGGCTCCACAGGCAGCCCACGGTAAAATTTCATGTGTTCCTTGTGTACAAGGAACATCTCAAATTATAATTCTCTGTTAAAATTTACGTTAAATTTAAATTATAATTATGGCCACTGTTTTTCCTCCACTACCCCTGATGTGGCTCTCTCAAAATCTTAATTGTGTAGAACAGTGACCTCTGAAGGGAGAGAAATTACAAAGAGTCCTTGAATTAGCTGAGGAACAATTAAAAGCCGGTCATACAGAACCATCTAACAGCCCTTGGAATTCACCCATTTCCTCATTCCCAGAAGTCTGGCAAATGGAAATTTTTGCATGACAAACGTGCTATTAATGCTAATTTACAGCCTATGGGACCCCTTCCCCCATGGCGATTGCTCAAGATTGGCCTATAATTGTTACTGACTTAAAAGACTGTTTTTATACTATTTCTCTCACAGAACACAACAGAGAAAATTTTGCATTTACATTACCAGCTATAATAATGAAAGGCCAGCTTGCTGATTTCACTGGAAAGTGCTTCCTCAGGAATACTGAATAGTCCTACCTTGTATCAGTAACATGTAGATCAGGCTATGCCCCCCAGTAGAAAAGAATTTTCTAATTGCAAGATTATTCATTTTATGGGTGATATATTACTGGCAGCCCCAAGAGAGCCAGCGCTTTCAAGTTTATATGCCCCTGTCATAAAGAATACACAGTTGGCCAGGCGCGGTGGCTCACGCCTGTAATCCCAACACTCTGGGAGGCCGAGGCGGGCGGATCACGAGGTCAGGAGATCGAGACCATCCTGGCCAATATGGTGAAACCCTGTCTCTACTAAAATACAAAAATTAGCCGGGCATAGTGGCATGCACCTGTAGTCCCAGCTATTCAGGTGGCTGAGGCAGGGGAATCACTTGAACCCGGGAGGCGGAGGTTGCAGTGAGCTGAGATCATACCACTGCACTCTAGCCTGGTGAGAGAGCAAGACTCCATCTCAAAAACAAAAACAAATCAAACAAACAAACAAAAAACAGTTAAGATGTTTAATTACAGCACTGAAAAAGTACAAATGTCCTCCTGTTGGAAATATCTGGGGTACATACTAACTTCCCCGTCAGTAAGACCTCCAAAGGTTAAATTAAAAACTAGCAACTTACATACCTCAAATGATTATCAGAAATTTCTGTGTGATATAAACTGACTTTGCCCCGTCTTGGGCATAACTACTTATCAGTTGCAAAACCTGTTTTCCATCTTAAAGGGCAATACAGCCCTAGATTCTCCCAGATATTTGACCCCTGCAGCAAAAAGAGAGATTGAGGAAATAGAACAAGCCATCTATCACAGGAAACTAGATCGCATGGACCTGCTCTATTCGGTTCAGTTGTCTGTTTTTCCCACCAAACACTCCCCTACAGGGTTAATAGGACCGATGATCCTGGGACTGTGCTTTCTCGAATGGGATTGTTGCTCACATACCAGGACTAAAACACTATCTCCCTATATCCAGTTAATAAGTAAAATTATGTATTTGGGCCACAGACAATG
>NW_022324430.1:0-9970 GCF_002776525.5 Piliocolobus tephrosceles
AGTGCACGCTCCCCTGAGTGTGCGCTTCCCTGAGAGTGCGCTCGTCTGAGTACGCGCTCCCGAGTGTGCGCTCCCCTGAGTGTGCGCTCCTCTGAATGCGATCTCTGAATGCACGCTCCTCTGAGTGCTCACTCCCCTGAGTGCACGCTCGTCTGAGTGTGTGCTCCCCTGAGTGTGCGCTCCCGAGAGTGCGCTCATCTGAGTGTGCGCTCCCGAGTGTGTGCTCGTCTGAGTGCGTGCTCCTCTAAGTGTGAGCTCCTCTGCACGCTCCTCTGAGTGCGGGCTCATCTGAGTGCTTGCTCCCCTGAGTGTGCGCTCGTCTGAGTGCGGGTTCCCCTGAGTGCACACTCCCCTGAATGTGCGTTCGTCTGAGTGTGTGCTCTCCTGAGTGCGTGCTCCCCTGAGTGTGTGCTCCCCTGAGTGCGCACTCCCGAGTGTGCTCTCCTGAGAGTGTGCTTGTCTGAGTGCAGACTCCCCTTAGTGTACGCTCTTCTGAGTGTGATCTCCTCTGAGTGTGCACTCCTCTGAGTGTGAGCTCTTCTGAGAGCTTGCTCCCCTGAGTGCGCGCTCGTCTGAGTGCGCGCTCCTCTGAGTGTGCGCTCATCTGAGTGTGCACTGGTTTGTGTGAGCTCCTCTGAGTGTGCTCTCGTTTGAGTGTGTCCTCGTCTGAGTGTGAGCTCCTCTGAGTGTGTGCTCCTCTGAGTGTGTGCTCGTCATTGTGCTTGTTTGAGCATGAGCTTCTCTGTGAACTCGTCTGAGTGCGCTCTCTTCTGAGTGTGCACTCCCCTGAGTGTGCGCTTCCCTCAGTGTGCGCTCCCTTGAGTGCGCACTCATCTGAGTGTGCACTCCCCTGGGCGAGCGCTTGTCTGAGTGTGTGCTCCTCTGAGTGTGAGCTCCTCTGAGTGCATGCTCCTCTGAGTGCAGGCTTATCTGAGTGTTCACTCCCCTGAGTGTACGCTCGTCTGAGTGTGCGCTCCCCTGAGTGTACACTCCCCAGAGTGTGCGCTCCCCTGAGTGCTCTCTCGTCTGAGCATGCGCTCCCGAGTGTGTGCTCGTCTGAGTGCGTGCTCCTCTGAGTGTGAGCTCCTCTGCGCACTCCTCTGAGTGAGGGTTCATCTGAGTGCTTGTTCCCGCGTGCATGCTCGTCTGAGTGCGCGCTCCCATGAGTGTGCACTCCCCTGAGCACGTGCTCCCGAGTGTGTGCTCCCCTGAGTGTGAGCTCCCCTGAGTGTGCGCTCCCGAGAGTGTGCTCGTCTGAGTGCACGCTCCCCTGAGTGTGTGCTCCTCTGTGTGCTCCCCTGAGTGTGAGCTCCTCTAAGTGTGTGCTCCCCTGAGTGCGCACTCATCTGAGTGTGCGCTCCCCTGAGTGTGAGCTCCCCTGAGTGTGCACTCCGGAGAGTGCGCTCGTCTGAGTGTGCGCTCCCTTGAGTGTGCGCTCCCCTTAGTGTGCGCTCCTCTGAGTGTGATCTCCTCTGAGTGCACGCTCCTCTGAGTGTGGGCTCATCTGAGTGCTCGTTCCCCTGAGTGCACGCTCGTCTGAGTGTGTGCTCATCTGAGTGTGCACTCGTTTGTGTGAGCTCCTCTGAGTGTCCTCTCGTCTGAGTGTGTGCTCTTCTGAGTGTGAGCTCCTCTGGGTGCTCCTCTGAGTGTGAGCTCGCCTGTGTGCTCATTTGAGCGTGAGCTTCTCTGTGAACTCGTCTGAGTGCGCTCTGGTCTGAGTACACACTCCCCTGAGTGTGCGCTTCCCTCAGTGTGCGCTCCCCTGAGTACGTGCTCATCTGACTGTGCACTCCCCTGAGCGAGCGCTCATCTGAGTGTGTGCTCCTCTGGGTGCGAACTCCTCTGATGCGTGCTCCTCTGAGTGCAGGCTCATATGAGTGCTCGCTCGTCTGAGTGTGCGCTCCCCTGAGTGTGCACTCTCCTGAGTGTGCGCTCTCGTGATTGTGCGCTCCCCTGAGTGCGCTCTCCTCTGAGCACGCGCTCCCAAGTGCTCGCTCGTCTGAGAGCGCATTCCCCTGAGTGCACGCTACCCTGAGTGTGCGCTCGTCAGAGTGTGTGCTCCCCTGAGTGTGCACTCATCTGAGCATGCACTCCCCGGAGTGTGAGCTCCTCTGAGTGTGCACTCCCGAGTGTGCTCTCATCTGAGTGTGCACTCCCCTGAGTGTGTGCTCGTCTGAGTGCGGGCTCCCCTGAGTGTGAGCTCCTCTGTGTGCTCCCCTGAGTGTGGGCTCATCTGAGTGCTCGCTCCCCTGAGTGCATGCTCGTCTGAGTGTGCACTCCCCTGAGTGTGGATTCCCCTGAGTGTGTGCTCCCCTGAGTCTGCGCTCCCCTGAGAGCGCGCTCGTCTGTGTGCGTGCTCCCCTGAGTGCACCCTTCCCTGAGTGTGCTCTCCCCTGAGTTCGCTGAATACGCGCATCCCTGAGTGTGCGCTCGTCTGAGCGTGTGCACCCCTGAGTGTGCACTCGTCTGAGCCTGCGCTCCCCTGAGTGTGAGCTCCTGAGTGTGCGCTCTTGAATGTGCGCTTGTCTGAGTGTGCACTCCCCTGAGTGTGTTCTCGTCTGAATGCATGCTCCCGTGAGTGTGAGCTCCTCTAAGTGTGTGCTCCTCTGAGTGTGGGCTCATCTGAGTTCTCGCTCCCCAGAGTGCATGCTTGTCTGAGTGTGCGCTCCCCTGTGTGTGGACTCCCAGGTGCGCGCTCCCCTGAGTGTGAGCTCCCCTGAGAATGCGCTCGTCTGAGTAGGCGCTCCCCTGAGTGTGCACTCCTCTGAGTGCGATCTCCTCTGAATGCGCACTCCTCTGAGTGCTTCCTCCCCTGAGTGCATGCTCGTCTGAGTGTGTGCTCCCCTGAGTGTGTGCTCCCCTGAGAGTGTGCTAGTCTGAGTGTGCACTCCCGAGTGTGTGCTTGCCTGAGTGTGTGCTCCTCTACGTGTGAGCTCCTCTGCACGCCCCCGAGTGCGGGCTCATCTGAGTGCACGCTCTTCTGAGTGCACGCTCCCCTGAGCGTGCGCTCCCCTGAGTGTGCGCTCATCTGAGTGTGTGCTCCTGAGAGTGCGCTCGTCTGAGTGCGCACTCCCCTGAGTATGCACTCCCCTTAGTGTGTGCTCTTCTGAGTGTGATCTCCTCTGAGTGCATGCTCCTCTGAGTGTGGGCTCATCTGAGTGCTCGCTCCCCTGAGTGCACGCTCGTCTGAGTGTTTGCTCCCCTGAGTGCACACTCCCGAGTGTGCACTCCCCTGTGTGCACTCCTCTGAGAGTGCGCTCGTCTGAGTGTGCGCTCCCCTGAGTGTGCTCTCGTCTTAGTGCATGCTCCTCTGAGTGTGAACTCCTCTGCACGCTCCCCTGAGATCGGGCTCATCTGAGTGCTTGCTCCCGTGGGTGCACTCTTGTCTGAGTGCGCGCTCCATTGAGCGTGCGATTCCAAGAGTGCGCTCTTCTGAATGCGCGCTCCCCTGAGTGTGCACTCCCCTTAGTGTGCGTTCCTTTGAGTGTGATCTCTGAATGCGCGCTGCTCTGAGTGCGGGCTCATCTGAGTGCTCACTCCCCTGAGGGCACGCTTGTCTGAGTGTGTGCTCCACTGAGTGTGCACTCCCCTGAGTGTGCACTCCCGTGAGCGCGTGCTTGTCTGAGTGCACGCTCCTCTGAGTGTCCGGTCATCTGAGTGTGCACTTGTTTGTGTGAGCTCCTCTGAGTCTGCTCTCGTCTGAGTGTGTGCTCGTCTGAGTGTGAGCTCCTCTGTGTGCTCCTCTGGGTGTGAGCTCATCTGTGTGCTCGTTTGAGCGTGAGCTTCTCTGTGAACTCGTCTGAGTGCGCTCTCATCTGAGTATGCACTCCCCTGAGTGTGCGCTTCCCTCAGTGTGTGCTCCCCTGAGTGCGCGCTCATCTGACTGTCCACTCCCGTGAGCGAGCGCTCGTCTGCGTGTGTGCTCCTCTGAGTGCGAGCTCCTCTGAGAGCGTGCTCCTCTGAGTGCGGGCTCATCTGAGTGCTCGCTCCCCTGAGTGCATGCTCGTCTGAGAGTATGCTCCCCTGAGTGTGCGCTCCCCTGATTGCGTGCTCGTCTGAGTGCATGCTCCCCTGAGTGCACGCTCCCCTGAGTGTGCGCTCCCCTGAGTATGCACTCCCCTGAGTCTGCGCTTGTCTGAGTGTGCGATCCCCTGAGTGTGAGCTCCTCTGAGTGCTCGCTCCCCTGAGTGCACGCTCCCCTGAGTGTGTGCTCCCCTGAGAGTGCACTCGTCTGAGTGCGTGCTTCCCTAAGTGTGCTCTCCCCTGAGTATGTGCTCCTCTGAGTGTGATCTCCTCTGAGTGCAGGCTCATATGAGTGCTCGCTCCCCTGAGTGCACACTCATCTGAGTGTGCGCTTCCCTGAGTGAGTGCTCCCCTGAGTGTTCACTCCCCTGTGAGTGCACTCGTCTGAGTGCGCGCTCCCCTGAGTGTGTGCTCGTCTGATTGCGTGCTCCCCTGAGTGTGAGCTCCTCTAAGTGTGTGCTCATCTGAGTGTGCGCCCCCCTGAGAGCGCGCTCCCCTGAGTGTGCGCTCCCGAGAGTGCGCTCGTCTGAGTGCGTCCTCCCCTGAGTGTGCACTCCCCTTAGTGTGCACTCCTCTGATTGTGATCTCCTCCGAGTGTGCGCTCCTCTGAGTGTGGGCTCATCTGAGCGCTCACTCCCCTGTGTGCACGCTCGTCTGAGTGTGCCATCCCCTGAGTGTGCATCCCCTGAATGTGTACTCGCCAGAGCATGCGCTTGTCTGAGTGCACGCTCCTCTGAGTGTGTGCTCATCTGAGTGTGCACTCGTTTGTGTGAGCTCCTCTGAGTGTGCTCTCGTCTGAGTGGGTGCTCATCTGAGTGTGAGCTCCTCTGAATGTGTGCTCCTCTGAGTGTGAGCTCGTCTGTGTGCTCATTTGAGCGTGAGCTTCTCTGAACTCATCTGAGTGCGCTCTCGTCTGAGTGTGCACTCCTCTGAGTGTGTGCTTCCCTGAGTGTGCGCTTCCCTGAGCACGCGCTCATCTGAGTGTGTACTCCCCTGAGCGAGCGCTTGTCTGAGTGTGTGCTCCTCTGAGTGTGAGCTCCTCTGAGTGCGGGCTCATCTGAGTGCTCGCTCCCCTGAGTGCACTCTCGTCTGAGTGTGCGCTCCCCTGAGTGTGCCCTCCCCTGAGTGTGCGCTCACCTGAGTGCGCTCTCGTCTGAGCACGCACTCCCGAGTGCGCGCTCGTCTGAGCACGTGCTCCCAAGTGCACGCTCCCCTCAGTGTGCGCTCCCCTGTGCGTGCACTCTCCTGTGTGTGCACTCGTCTGTGTGTGCGATTCCCTGAGTGTGAGCTCCTCTGAGTGTGCGCTCCTGAGTGTGCGCTCCTCTGAGCGTGCGCTCCCTGAGTGTGTGCTCCCCTGAGTGTGAGCTCCTCTGAGTGAGGGCTCATCTGAGTGCTCGCTCCCCTGAGTGCATGATCATCTGAGTGTGCTCTCCCGTGGGTGCGCGCTCCCCTGAGTGTGTGCTCCCCTGTGAGTGCGCTCGTCTGAGTACGCGCTTCCCTTATTGTGTGCTCCCCTGAGTGTGCGCTCCTCTGAGTGTGATCTCCTCTGAGTGCAGGCTCCTCTGAGTGCTCGCTCCCCTGAGTGCACGTTCATCTGTGTGTGCGCTCCACTGAGTGCGCACTCCCGAATGTGCACTCCCCTGTGTGCGCTCCCTTGAGAGTGCACTCGTCTGAGTGTGCGCTCCCCTGAGTGTGCTCTCATCTGAGTGTGTGCTCCTCTGAGTGTGAGCTCCTCTGCGTGCTCCCCTGAGTGCAAGCTCCTCTGAGTGCTCGCTCTCCTGGGTGCACTCTTGTCTGAGTGCGCGCTCCCTTGAGTGTGCACTCCCGAGAGTGCGCTCGTCTGAGTGCACGCTCCCCTAAGTGTGTGCTCCCCTTAGTGTGCGTTTCTCTGAGTGTGATCTCTGAGTGCATGCTCCTCTGAGTGCAGGCTCATCTGAGTGCTCGCTCCCCTGAGTGTGCACTTCCCTGAGCGTGCACTCCTGTGAGCGTGCGCTCAGACAAGAGCACTCAGAGGAGCTCCTCTGAGTGTGCGGTCATCTGAGTTTGCACTCGTTTGTGTGAGCTCCTCTGAGTGTGCTCTCGTCTGAGTGTGTGCTCGTCTGAGTGTGAGCTCCACTGGGTGCTCCTCTGAGTGTGAGCTCGTCTGTGTGTTCATTTGAGCATGAGCTTCTCTATGAACTCGTCTTAGTGTGCTCTCGTCTGAGTGCGCTCTCGTCTGAGTACGCACTCCCCTGGGTGTGCGCTTCCCTCAGTGTGCGCTCCCCTGAGTGCGCGTTCGTCTGACTGTGCACTCCCCTGAGCGAGCGCTCATCTGAGTGTGTGCTCCTCTGAGTGTGAGCTCCTCTGAGTGCGTGCTCCTCTGAGTGCAGGCTCATATGAGTGCTCGCTCATCTGAGTGTGTGCTCCCCTGAGTGTGCACTCTCCTGAGTGTGCGCTCCCCTGAGTGCGCTCTTGTCTGAGCACGTGCTCCCGAGCGCGCGCTCGTCTGAGTGCGCGCCCCTGAGTGCATGCTCCCCTGAGTGTGCGCTCGTCTGAGTGTGTGCTCCCATGAGTGTGCGCTCGTCTAAGCGTGCACTCCCCTGAGTGTGAGCTCCTCTGAGTGTGCACTCCCATGTGTGCGCTTGTCTGAGTGTGCACTCCCCTGAGTGTGTGCTCGTCTGATTGTGTGCTCCCCTGAGTGTGAGCTCCTCTAAGTGTGTGCTCCTCTGAGTGCGGGCTCATCTGAGTGCTCGCTCCCCTGAGTGCATGCTCGTCTGAGTGTGCGTCCCCTTAGTGCAGACTCCCCTGAGTGCGTGCTCCTCTGAGTGTGTGCTTCCCTGAGAGTGCGCTCGTCTCAGTGCGCCTCCCCCTGAGT
This sequence comes from Piliocolobus tephrosceles, assembly GCF_002776525.5. NCBI lineage: Eukaryota > Metazoa > Chordata > Mammalia > Primates > Cercopithecidae > Piliocolobus > Piliocolobus tephrosceles. Next base: position 6,878 of record NW_022324430.1, read on the forward strand.
GCGCGCTCCCCTGAGTGTGCGCTCCTAAGAGTGCGATCTCCTCTGAGTGCGCGCTCCTCTGAGTGCTCGCTCCCCTGAATGCACGCTAGTCTGAGTGTGCACTCCCTGAGTGCGCACTCCCCTGAGTGTGCGCTCCCCTGAGAGTGCGCTCGTCTGAGTGTGCGCTCCCGAGTGTGTGATCGTCTGAGTGCATGCTCCTCTGAGTGGGAGCTCCTCTGCACGCTCCTCTGAGTGCGGGCTTATCTGAGTGCTCACTCCCTTGAGTGCACACTCGTCTGGGTGCATGCTCCCCTGAGTGTGCATTCCCCTGAGTGCGCGCTCCCGAATGTGCACTCCCCTGAGTGTGCACTCATCTAAGTGTGTGCTCCCCTGAAGGCACGCTCCCCTGAGTGGGCGCTCCCTTTACTGTGCGCTGCTCTGAGTGTGATCTCCTGTGAGTGCGCGCTCCTCTGAGTGTGGGCTCATCTGAGTGCTCGCTCCCCTGAGTGCACGCTCATCTGAGTGTGCGCTCCGCTGAGTGTGCACTCCCCTGAGTGCGCGCTCCCCGACTGTGCACTCCCCTGAGCATGCACATGTGTGAGTGTGTGCTCCTCTGAGTGTGCACTCATCTGAGTGTGCACTCGTTTGTGTGACCTCTGAGTGTGTTCTCGTCTGAGGGTGTGCTCGTCTGAGTGTGAGCTACTCTGAGTGTGTGCTCCTTTGAGTGTGAGCTCGTCTGTGTGCTCGTTTGAGTGTGAACTTCTCTGTGAACTTGTCTGATTGCGCGCTTGTCTGAGTGTGCACTCCCCTGCGCGAGCGCTCGTCTGAGTGTGCACTCTCCTGCGCGAGCGCTCGTCTGAGTGTGTGCTCCTCTGAGTGTGAGCTCCTCTGTGTGCACGCTCCTCTGAGTGTGGACTTATCTGAGTGCTCGCTCCCCTGAGTGCACGCTCGTCTGAGTGTGCACTCCCCGTGTGTGCACTTCCCTGAGTGTGCGCTCTCCTGAGTGCGCTTTCCCCTGAGTGCACGCTCCCCTGAGCGAGCCCTCATCTGAGCGTTCGCTCCCCTGAGTGTGAGCTTCTCTGAGTGTGCGCTCCCGAGTGTGCTCTCATCTGAGTGTGCACTCCCCTGAGTGTGTGCTCCTCTGAGTGCGGGCTCCCCTGAGTGTGAGCTCCTCTAAGTGTGTGCTCCCCGGAGTGCGGGCTCATCTGAGTGCTCGCTCCCCTGAGTGCATGCTCGTCTGAGTGTGCGCTCCCCTGAGTGCTCTCTCCTCTGAGCACGCGCTCCAGAGTGCGCGCTCGTCTCAGTGAGCGCTCCCCTGAGTGCACGCTCCCCTGAGTGCACGCTCCCCTGAGCATGCGCTCTCCTGAGTGTGCGCTCGTCTGAGTGTGTGCTCCCCTGAGTGTGAACTCCTCTGTGTGTGGGCTCATCTGAGTGCTCGCTTCCCTGAGTGCACGCTCATCTGAGTGTGCGCTCCCCTGAGTGCGTGCTCCCCTGAGTGTGCGCTCCCCTGAGTGTGCGCTCCCCTGAGCGTGCGCTCCCCTGAGTGAGGGCTCCCCTGAGTGTGTGCTCCTCTGAGTTCGATCTCCTTTGAGTGCGCGCTCCTCTGAATGCTTGCTCCCCTGAGAGTGCGCTCGTCTGAGCGTGCGCTCCCGAGTGTGTGCTCATCTGAGTGCTTGCTCCTCTGAGTGTGAGCTCCTCTGCGCACACCTCTGAGTGCGGGCTCATCTGAGTGCTCGCTCTCAAGTGCACGCTCGTCTGAACCGCACTCCCCTGAGTGCGCACTCCCCTGAGTGCGCGTTCCCGAGTGTGCGCTCCCCTGAGTGTGCACTCATCTGAGTCCGCGCTCACCTGGGTGTGCGCTCCTGAGAGTGCGCACTCCCCTGAGTGTGCGCTCCCCTTAGTGTGCACTCCTCTGAGTGTAATCTCCTCTGAGTGTGCGCCCCTGAGTGCGGGCTCACCTGTGTGCTCGCTCCCCTGAGTGTGCACTCCCCTGAGTGCACACTCCCCTGAGTGCTCGCTCCCTTGTGTGTGCGTTCCTCTGAGTGTGATCTCCTCGGAGTGCGCGCTCCTCTGAGTGTGGGCTCATCTGAGTGCTCGCTCCCCTGAGTGCACGGTCGTCTGAGCATGCACTCCCCTGAGTGTGCACTCCCCTGAGCGTGCGCTTGTCTGAGTGTGCTCTCCTCTGAGTGTGCACTCGTTTGTGTGAGCTCCTGAGTGTGCTCTCGTCTGAGAGTGTGCTCATCTGAGTGTGAGCTCCTCTGAGTGTGTGCTCCTCTGTGTGTGAGCTCGTCTGTGTGCTCATTTGAGCGTGAGCTTCTCTGTGAACTCATCTGAGTGCGCTCTTGTCTGAGTGCATACTCCCCTGAGTGTACGCTTCCCTGAGCGAGAGTCGTCTGAGTGTGTGCTCCTGAGTGTGAGCTTCTCTGAGTGCACGCTACTCTGAGTGTGGGCTCATCTGAGTGCTCGCTCCCCTGAGTGCACTCTCGTCTGAGTGTGCGCTCCCCTGAGTGCGCTCTCCTCTGAGCATGCGCTTCCAAGTGCACGCTCGTCTGAGTGCGCACTCCCCTGAGTGTGCACTTCCCTGAGTGTGAGCTCCTCTGAGTGTGTGCTCAGGAGTTTGCGCTTATCTGAGTGTGCGCTCCCCTGAGTGTGTGCTCGTCTGAGTGTGTGCTCCCCTGAGTGCACGCTCCCCTGAGTGCATGCTCCCATGAGCGTGCGCTCCCCTGAGCGTGCACTCTTCTGAGTGTGCACTCCCCTGAGTGTGCGCTCCCCTGAGTGTGCACTCCTCGAGTGTCTGTTCATCTGAGTGTGTGCTCCCCTGAATGTGAGCTCCTCTGAGGGCTTGTCTGAGTCCTCGCTTTCCTGAGTGCATGCTCGTCTGAGTGTGCGCTCTCCTGAGTGTACGCTCCCAAAGTGTGCGCTCCCCTGAGAGTGCGCTCGTCTGAGTGTGCGCTTCCCTAAGTGTGCTCTCCCCTGAGTGTGCGCTCCTCTGAGTGTGATCTCGTCTGAGTGCGGGCTCATCCGAGTGCTTGCTCCCCTGAGTGCACGCTCGTCTGAGTGTGCGCTCCCCTGAGTGCGATCTCCGTTGAGTGCGCACTCCTCTGAGTGCTCGCT
>NW_022324431.1:0-9986 GCF_002776525.5 Piliocolobus tephrosceles
AGCGAGCACTCAGAGGAGTGCGCACTCAACGGAGATCGCACTCAGGGGAGCGCACACTCAGACGAGCGTGCACTCAGGGGAGCAAGCACTCGGATGAGCCCGCACTCAGACGAGATCACACTCAGAGGAGCGCACACTCAGGGGAGAGCACACTTAGGGAAGCGCACACTCAGACGAGCGCACTCTCAGGGGAGCGCACACTTTGGGAGCGTACACTCAGGAGAGCGCACACTCAGACGAGCATGCACTCAGGAAAGCGAGGACTCAGACAAGCCCTCAGAGGAGCTCACATTCAGGGGAGCACACACTCAGATGAACAGACACTCGAGGAGTGCACACTCAGGGGAGCGCACACTCAGGGGAGTGCACACTCAGAAGAGTGCACGCTCAGGGGAGCGCACGCTCATGGGAGCATGCACTCAGGGGAGCGTGCACTCAGGGGAGCACACACTCAGACGAGCACACACTCAGGGGAGCGCACACTCAGATAAGCGCAAACTCCTGAGCACACACTCAGAGGAGCTCACACTCAGGGAAGTGCACACTCAGGGGAGTGCGCACTCAGACGAGCGTGCACTTGGAAGCGCATGCTCAGAGGAGAGCGCACTCAGGGGAGCGCACACTCAGACGAGAGTGCACTCAGGGGAGCGAGCACTCAGATGAGCCCACACTCAGAGTAGCGTGCACTCAGAGAAGCTCACACTCAGGAGCACACACTCAGACGACTCTCGCTCAGGGAAGCGTACACTCAGGGGAGTATGCACTCAGACAAGAGCGCACTCAGATGAGTTCACAGAGAAGCTCACGCTCAAATGAGCACACAGACGAGCTCACACACAGAGGAGCACACACTCAGAGGAGCTCACACTCAGATGAGCACACTCTCAGACGAGAGCACACTCAGGAGCTCACACAAACGAGTGCACACTCAGAGGAGAGCACACTCAGACAAGCGCACGCTCAGGGGAGTGCACACTCAGGGGAGTGCATGCTCAGACGACCGTGCACTCAGGGGAGCGAGCACTCAGATGAGCCCACACTCAGAGGAGCGCGCACTCCGAGGAGATCACACTCAGAGGAACGCACACACAAGGGAGCGAGCACTCAGGGGAGTGTGCACTCAGGGGAGTGCACACTCAGGGGAGCGAGCACACAGGTGAGCCCGCACTCAGGGGCGCACACTCAGAGGAGATTACACTCAGAGGAGTGCACACTAAGGGGAGCGCACACTCAGGGGAGTGCGCACTCTCAGGAGCGCACACCCAGGTGAGCGCGGACTCAGATGAGTGCACACTCAGGGGAGCGCACACTCGGGAACGCGCACTCAGGGGAGTGCGCACTCAGGGGAGTGCGGTTCAGACGAGCGTGCACTTGAGAGCGAGCACTCAGATGAGCCCGCACTCAGAGGTGTGCGCAGAGGAGCTCACACTCAGAGGAGCAAGCACTCAGATGAGCACACACTCGGGAGCGCACGCTCAGACGAGCGCACTCTCAGGGGAGCAAGCATTCAGAGGAGCGCGCACTCAAAGGAGATCGAACTCAGAGGAGCACACACTCAGGGGAGCCCTCACTCAGGGGAGCGCACGCTCAGGGGAGCGCACACTCAGGGGAGCGCACACTCAGGGGAGCACGCACTCAGGGGAGCGCACACTCAGATGAGCGTGCACTCAGGGAAGCGAGCACTCAGATGAGCCCACACACAGAGGAGTTCACACTCAGGGGAGCACACACTCAGACGAGCGCACACTCAGGAGAGCGCATGCTCAGGGGAGCGTGCACTCAGGGGAGCGTGCACTCAGGGGAGCGCTCACTGAGACGAGCGCGCACTCTGGAGCGCGTGCTCAGAGGAGAGAGCACTCAGGGGAGCGCACACTCAGACGAGCATGCACTCAGGGGAGCGAGCACTCAGATGAGCCCGCACTCCGGGGAGCACACACTTAGAGGAGCTCACACTCAGGGGAGCCCGCACTCAGAGGAGCACACACTCAGGGGAGTGCACACTCAGATGAGAGCACACTCGGGAGCGCACACTCAGAGAAGCTCACACTCAGGGGAGCGAACGCTCAGATGAGGGCTCGCTCAGGGGAGCGTGCACTCAGGGGAAAGCGCACTCAGGAGAGCGCACACTCAGGGAAGTGCACACACGGGGAGTGCACACTCAGACGAGCGTGCACTCAGGGGAGCGAGCACTCAGATAAGTCCACACTCAGAGGAGCGTGCACACAGAGGAGCTCACACTCAGAGGAGCACACACTCAGACGAGCGCTCGCGCAGGAGAGTGCACACTCAGACGAGCGCTCGCGCAGGGGAGTGCACACTCAGACAAGCGCGCAATCAGACAAGTTCACAGAGAAGTTCACACTCAAACGAGCACACAGACGAGCTCACACTCAAAGGAGCACACACTCAGAGTAGCTCACACTCAGACGAGCACACCCTCAGACGAGAACACACTCAGAGGTCACACAAACGAGTGCACACTCAGATGAGTGCACACTCAGAGGAGCACACACTCACACATGTGCATGCTCAGGGGAGTGCACAGTCGGGGAGCGCGCACTCAGGGGAGTGCACACTCAGCGGAGCGCACACTCAGATGAGCGTGCACTCAGGGGAGCGAGCACTCAGATGAGCCCACACTCAGAGGAGCGCGCACTCACAGGAGATCACACTCAGAGCAGCGCACAGTAAAGGGAGCGCCCACTCAGGGGAGCGTGCCTTCAGGGGAGCACACACTTAGATGAGTGCACACTCAGGGGAGTGCACATTCGGGAGCGCGCACTCAGGGGAATGCACACTCAGGGGAGCATGCACCCAGACGAGTGTGCACTCAAGGGAGTGAGCACTCAGATAAGCCCGCACTCAGAGGAGCGTGCAGAGGAGCTCCCACTCAGAGGAGCATGCACTCAGACGATCACACACTCGGGAGCGCACACTCAGACGAGCGCACTCTCAGGGGAGCGCACACTCAGGGGAGTGCGCACTCAGGGAGTGCACACTCAGACTAGCGTGCATTCAGGGGAGCGAGCACTCAGAGGAGCGCGCACTCAGAGGAGATCGCACTCTTAGGAGCGCACACTCAGGGGAGCGCGCACTCAGGGGGAGGCGCACTGAGACGAGCGCACTCTCAGGGAAGCACACACTCAGAGGAGCACGCACTCAGGGGAGTCTGCACTAAGGGGACGCACACTCAGACGAGCATGCACTCAGGGGAGCGAGCACTCAGATGAGCCCGCACTCAGAGGAGCACACACTTAGAGGAGCTCACACTCAGGGGAGCACACAATCAGACGAGCACACACTCAGGGGAGTGCACACTCAGACAAGCGCACACATGGGAGTGCACACTCAGAGGAGCTCACACTCAGGGGAGTGCACGCTTAGACGAGCGCACACTCATGGGAGCACACACTCAGACGAGCGCACACTCAGGGGAGCATGCACTCAGGGGCGCGCACTCACACGAGCGCACGCTCGGGAGCACGTGCTCAGACGAGAGCGCACTCAGGGGAGCGCACACTCACGAGAGCGCACACTCAGGGGAGCACACACTCAGATGAGCGAGCACTCATATGAGCCTGCACTCAGAGGAGCACGCACTCAGAGGAGCTCACACTCAGAGGAGCACACACTCAGATGAGCGCTCGCTCAGGGGAGTGCACAGTCAGACGAACGCGCACTCAGGGGAGCGCACACTGAGGGAAGCGCACACCCAGGGGAGTGCGTACTCAGACGAGAGCGCACTCAGACGAGAGCACACTAAGACGAGTTCATAGAGAAGCTCATGCTCAAATGAACACACAGACGAGCTCACACTCAGAGGAGCACCCAGTGGAGCTCACACTCAGACGAGCACACACTCAGACGAGAGCACACTCAGAGGAGCTCACACAAACGAGTGCAAACTCAGATGACCGCACACTCAGAGGAGCTCCTCTGAGTGCTCTTGTCTGAGCGCACGCTCACAGGAGTGCACGCTCAGGGAAGTGCACACTCAGGGGAGCGAGCACTCAGATGAGCCTGCACTCAGAGGAGCATGCACTCAGAGATCACACTCAGAGAAACGCACACTAAGGGGAGCACACACTTAGGGGAGCGTGCACTCAGACGAGCGCACTCTCGGGAGTGCACACTCAAGGGAGCGCGCACTCAGACAAGAGTGCACCCAGGAGAGCGAGCACTCAGAGGAGCTTGCACTCAGGGGAGCACGCAGAGGAGCTCACACTCAGAGGAGCACACACTCAGATGAGAGCACACTCAGGGGAGCGCACACTCAGACGAGTGCACTCTCAAGGGAGCGCACACAGGGGAGTGCACATTCGGGAGTGCGCACTCAGTGGAGCGCACACACAGATGAACGTGCACTCAGGGGAGCGAGCACTCAGAGGAGCCTGCACTCAGAGGAGATCACACTCAGAGGAGCGCACACTCAGGGGAGCACACAATAAGGGAAGCGCGTACTCAGACGAGCGCACTCACAGGGGAGCACACACTCAGGGGAGCGCGCACTCACGGGAGAGCACACTCAGATGATCATGCACTCAGGGGAGCGAGCACTCAGATGAGCCCGCACTCAGAGGAGCTCACACTCAGGGGAGCACACACTCAGGGAGCGCACACTCAGACGAGCGCACACTCAGGAGCACACACTCAGAGGAGCTCACACTCAGGGAATCGCACGCACGAACGAGTGCACACTCAGGAGAGCGCACGCACAGGGGAGCGCGCACTGAGGGGAGCGCGCACTGAGGGGAGCGTGCACTTGGGAGCACGTGCTCAGACGAGCGCGCACTCGAGAGCGCATGCTCAGACGAGAGCGCACTCAGGGGAGCACACACTCCAGGGAGTGCACACTTAGGGGAGCGCACACTCAGACGAGCGTGCACTCAGGGGAGCAAGCACTCAGATGAGCCCGCACTCAGAGGAGCTCACACTCAGAGGAGCACACACTCAGACAAGCGCTCGCTCAGGGGAGTGCACACTCAGATGAGTGCGTGCTCAGGGAAGCGCACACTCAGGGAAGCACACACTCAGAGGAGTGCACACTCAGACGAGAGCGCACTCAGATGAGTTCAGAGAAGCTCACGCTCAAATGAGCACACAGACGAGCTCACACTCAGAGGAGCACACATTCAGAGGAGCTCACACTCAGATGAGCACCCACTCAGACGAGAGCACACTCAGAGGAGCTCACACAAACGAGTGCACACTCAGATGAGCACACACTCAGAGGAGCGTGCACTCAGACAAGCGCATGCTCTGGCGAGTACACATTCAGGGGATGCACACTCAGGGGATGGCACACTCAGACGAGCGTGCACACAGGGGAGTGAGCGCTCAGATGAGCCCACACTCAGAGGAGCGCACACTCGGAGGAGATCACAATCAGAGGAGTGCACACTAAGGGGAGTGCACACTCAGGGGAGGACGCACTCAGACGAGCGCACTCTCGGGAGCGCACACTCAGGGGAGCGCGCTCTCAGGGGGGCGCACACTCAGATGAGCACACACTTAGAGGAGCTCACACTCAGGGGAGCACGCAATCAGACGAGCACACACTCAGGGGAGCGCGCACTCAGACGAGTGCACTCACAGGGGAGTGAACACTCAGGGGAGCACTCACTCAGGGAAGCGCACACTCAGATGAGTGTGCACTCAGGGGAGCGAGCACTCATATGAGCCTGCACTCAGAGGAGATCACACTCAGAGGAGCACATACTCAGGGGAGAGCACACTTAGGGAAGCACGCACTCAGACGAGTGCACTCTCAGGGGAGCACACACTCAGGGGAGCGTGCACTCAGGGGAGCGAGCACTCAGAGGAGCTCACACTCAGGGGATCGCACACTCAGACAAGCGCAGACTCAGGGGAGTGCATACTCAGGGGAGCGCACACTCAGGGGAGCGTGCACTCAGGGGAGCGTGCACTCAGACGAGCACGCAATCAGGGGAGCGCACACTCAGGGGAGCGTACTCTCAGACGAGCATGCACTCAGGGGAGCGAGCACTCAGATGAGCCCGCACTCAGAGGAACACGCACTCAGAGGAGCTCGCACTCAGAGGAGCACACACGCAGACGAGCGCTCGCTCACGGGAGTGGACAGTCAGATGAGCGCGCACTCAGGGGAGCACACACTGAGGGAAGCGCACACTCAGGGGAGTGCATACTCAGATGAGAGCGCACTCAGACGAGTTCACAGAGAAGCTCACGCTCAAACGAGCACACAGATGAGCTCACACCCAGAGGAGCACACAGAGGAGCTCACACTCAGACGAGCACACACTCAGACGAGAGCAGACTCAGAGGAGCTCACACAAACAAGTGCACACTCAGATGACCGGACACTCAGAGGAGCGTGCACTCAGACAAGCACGCGCTCACGGGAGTGCACACTCAGGGGAGTGCACACTCAGTGGAGCACACACTCAGACAAGCGTGCCCTCAGGGGAGTGAGCACTCAGATGAGCCCGCACTCAGAGCAGCGCGCATTCAGAGATCACACTCAAAGGAACGCACACTAAGGGGAGTGCACACTCAGGGGAGCGCGCATTCAGAAGAGCGCACTCTTGGAATCGCACGCTCAATGGAGCGCGCACTCAGACAAGAGTGCACCCACGGGAGCAAGCACTCAGATGAGCCCGATCTCAGGGGAGCGTGCAGAGGAGTTCACACTCAGAGGAGCATGCACTAAGACGAGAGCACACTCAGGGGAGCGCACACTCAGACGAGCGCACTCTCAGAGGAGTGCACACAGGGGAGTGCACACTCGGGAGTGTGCACTCAGGGGAGCAAACACTCAGACGAGCGTGCACTCAGGGGAGCGAGCACTCAGATGAGCCCACACTCAGAGGAGCATGCACTCAGAGGAGATCACACTCAGAAGAGCACACACTAAGGGGAGTGCATACTCAGGGGAGTGCGCACTCAGACGAGCGCACTCTCAGGAGCACACACTCAGATGAGCGCACACTCAGGGGAGCGCACGCTCAGGGGAGCGTGCACTCAGAAGAGCGTGCACTCAGATGAGCCCGCACTCGGGGGCGTGCAGAGGAGCTCACACGTAGAGGAGCACACACTCAGGCAAGCACACACTCGGGAGTGCACACTCAGACTAGCACACTCTCAGGGGAGCACACACTCAGGGGAGCACACACTCAGACGAGCATGCACTCAGGGGAGGAAGCACTCAGAGGAGTGCGCATTCAGAGGAGATCGCACTCAGAGGAGTGCACACTCAGGGGAGCGCCTACTCAGACGAGCGCATTCTCAGGGGAGCTCACACTCAGGGGAGCGCGCACCTGGGAGTCCACACACAGGGGAGCGCACACTCAGACAAGCATGCACTCTGGGGAGCGAGAACTCAGATGAGCCCACACTCAGAGGAGCACACACTTAGAGGAGCTCACACTCACGGGAGCATGCATTCAGACGAGAACACACTCAGGGGAGTGCACACTCAGACAAGCGCACATTCAAGAGCGCACACTCAGGAGCTCACACTCAGGGGAGCGCAGGCTCAGACGAGTGCACACTCAGGGGTGCACACGCTCAGACGAGCGCACACTCAGGGATGCGCGTATTCAGCGAACTCAGGGGAGAGCACACTCAGGGAAGGGTGCACTCAGGGGAGCACGCACACAGACGAGCGCGCTCTCAGGGGAGCGCAGACTCAGGGGAGCACACACTCAGGGGAATCCACACTCAGGGGAGTGCACACTCAGACGAGCATGCACTCAGGGGAGCGAGCACTCAGATGAGCCCACACTCAGGGGAGCACACAGAGGAGCTCACACTCAGGGGAGCCCGCACTCAGACGAGCACACACTCAGGGGAGTGCACACTCAGATGAGAGCACACTCGGGAGTGCACACTCAGAGGAGCTCACACTCCGGGGAGTGCATGCTCAGATGAGTGCACACTCAGGGGAGCACACACTCTGACGAGCGCACACTCAGGGTAGCGTGCACTCAGGGGAATGCGCTCTCAGACGAGCGAGCACTTGGGAGCGCGTGCTCAGAGGAGAGCGCACTCAGGGGAGCGCACAATCACGAGAGCGCACACTCAGGAGAGTGCACACTCAGGGGAGCGCACACTCAGACGAGCGAGCACTCATATGAGCCTGCACTCAGAGGAGCACGCATCAGAGGAGTTCGCACCCAGAGGAGCACACACTCAGATGAGCGCTCGCTCAGGGGAGTGCACAGTCAGATGAGCACGTACTCAGGGGAGCGCACACTGAGGGAAGCGCACACTCAGGGGAGTGTGTACTCAGACCAGAGCGCACTCAGACGAGTTCACAGAGAAGCTCACGCTCAAATGAGCACACAGGCGAGCTCACACTCAGAGGAGCACCCAGAGGAGCTCACACTCAGAAGAGCACACACTCAGACGAGAGGACACTCAGAGGAGCTCACACAAACGAGTGCACACTCAGATGAGCACACACTCAGACGAGCGTGCACTCAGGGGAACGAGCACTCAGATGAGCCCACACTCAGAGGAGCGTGCACTCAGAGGAGATCACACTCAGAGGAGCGCACACTAAGGGGAGCGCACACTCAAGGGAGCGCACACTCAGACGAGCGCACTCTCCGGAGTGCACACTCAGGGGAGCTCACACTCAGGGGAGCGCACACTCAGATGAGTGCGCACTCAGGGGAGCACACACTTAGAGGAGCTCACACTCAGGGGAGCACACAGAGGAGCACACACTCAGGGGAGCGTGCACTCAGACGAGCACACTCTCGGGAGCGCACACTCAGGGGAGCTCACACTCAGGGGAGCACACACTCGGGAGCACGTGCTCAGGGGAGTGCACACTCATGGGAGCGCGCACTCAGACGAGCATGCACGCGGGAACAAGCACTCAGATGAACCCTCACTCAGAGGAGTGCGCAGAGGAGCTCACACTCAGAGGAGCACGCACTCAGACGAGCACACACTCGGGAGCGCATGCTCAGACGAGAGAGCACTCAGGGGAGCGCACACTCTGGGGAGTGTACACTCAGGGGAGCGCACACTCAGACGAGCGTACACTCAGGGGAGTGAACACTCAGATAAGCCTGCACTCAGAGGAGCATGCACTCAGAGGAGCTCACACTCAGAGGAGCACACACTCAGACAAGCGCTCGCCCAGGGGAGTGCACACTCAGATGAGTGCGCACTCAAGGGAGCGCACACTGAGGGAAGCGCACACTCAGGGGAGTGCACACTCAGAAGAGAGCGCACTCAGACGAGTTCACAGAGAAGCTCATGCTCAAACAAGCACAATGACGAGCACACACTCAGAGGAGCACACACTCAGAGGAGCTCACACTCAGACGAGGACACACTCAAACGAGAGCACACTCAGAGGAGCTCACACAAACCAGTGCACACTCAGATGAGCGCACACTCAGAGGAGCGCGCACTCAGACGAGCGCGCACTCAGGGGAGCAAGCTCTCAGAAGAGCTCACACTCAGAGGAGTGCACACTCAGAGGAGATCACACTCAGAAGAGCGTACACTAAGGGGAGTCTGCACTCAGACAAGCACACTCTCAGGAGAGCACACTCGGGAGTGCGCACTCAGGGGAGCACACACTCAGGGGAGCACGCACTCAGGAGAGCACACACTCAGACGAACGCACATTCAGGGGAGTGTGCACTCAGGGGAACCCGCACTCAGACGAGCGCACACTCAGGGGAGCAAGCACTCAGATGAGCCCGCACTCAGAGGAGCGTGCAGAGGAGCTCACACTTAGAGGAGCACGCACTCAGACGAGCACACACTCGGGAGCGCACACTCAGATGAGCGCACTCTCGGGAGCGCACACTCAGGGGAGCACACACTCAGACGAGCGTGCACTCAGGGGAGTGAGCACTCAGAGGAGCGTGCATTCAGAGATCGCATTCAGAGGAGCGCACACTCAGGGGAGCGCACACTCGGGAGCGCGTACTCAGACGAGCGCACTCTCAGGGAAGCGCACACTCAGGGGAGCGTGCACT